>NW_025422273.1:0-83467 GCF_011764305.1 Mustela putorius furo | reverse complement strand
TAATCTATAGGGTTCTGGCCAATGGAAATGGCAGAATTCCCCTGGAGAAGCAAGCCACAGTCCTCAGGTGTGGCTCCAGGGGCCCCAGCTTGGATGGTGTGTGGGCCAGGACTGTGGGGACAGAAGTCTGAAAACACAAACTCAGCTTAGGTTTGGGGATGTATGTATGAAGGCTCGATCTACAGACCGTGAGAATTTTCCGGGCTATGAACAAAGGGCGAGTATGTGGCGTTTGCTCAGGCTCTTGTCTCTGGATTTTGTGCCTATGGTGGCCGTGGAATGTCAGGGGTGTCCTCAAGGGCCATGGACAAGTCTTTCTCTGGTGATTTGGCCTGATCCCAAGTGGTTGGGATTATTCTGTGGATTGGAAGAGTCCTTTCTGTATTTCTTTTTTTAACCTCAGGTGTCCCACCAAAGAGGGATTCCAGAGCAGTGCCCTGAGTAGGGGTGACTAGACATCTCTAACTCTGGTTGAGATTGGGGGACTAGGGGCTTGGCAAGCCCCATATGTGGGCTGTTGTTCCAGTCACTAAGAGGCTTTACATGAGGATAGGGCTCACGCCTAAGGTCACAATGTGTGTTTGTGCAAATTGTAGCCCTCAGGGATAGGTGGGGCCTCATAGTCCATGCTGCTTTCTCCTACAATGAACGTTGGACAACATGCCAACCACAAGGTTTCTTTCCATGGCAAAGGAGAAGTTCTGATTCTTGTATCACGCTCACTCCTGAGCAGTGAGTGGAGATAAGGTCTAGGTTCTGAAGGTGAAAACTGAAGTTGGGTAGAGATGATGGCCGAAAGCCATTGTGGGTTTGATATGCTCAGTGTACGGCCAGCTGTCTGGGTGTTGGACTGGAGGTCTGCCTTCAGGCTGTGTCAGACAGGGCTTTAGTGCACAGGCTAGATTGTATAATTGGGGTATGGTCGAGTGGCATGCAGGTTGTTACTCATTTGGCGTTTCTGGTTAGCCCTATAGGGCAACATTTTTCTTCTGGAGGGCAGGCAGAGTGCTGCATTGTGTCTCCAGAATTGCCACACTGGAGGGGTGTGGCCAGGATTGTGAAGACGGAAGTCTGCTAACACAAGTTAGGCCTCGGTTTCGGGGCGAGGGCACAGCAGGCACACTCTCAAGTGCTGAATCGAGATCTCATGCTTCTGAATTCAGGGCGCGGATCAGACTTTGGCTTAGGATGGAGTTTCTGTCCATGATGGCCCATTTATGAAGGTGTGGGGCATCATGAGGAAATGGAGGTTTTCTCACAGTGGGATTGTGTGATGCTTCAAACCACAAGGATTCATTCTGCGAGACAGTCAAGACAGGTTGGTTGGATTCAAGACGTCCCATAAAGAAATTCTCCAGAGCAGGGTTCTAAGGATGGATGCCTGGGCAGCCCACCTCGCATTCAAACTGTCTCCTAGTGACAAGGCAGGTTTGATCTGCTGGCTCTGGGTGAGCAGCCGAGGGGGTGGATTTGAAATGGACTCTCCTGAGGATGGATCATAATGTAAGTTTGTGTCCTTGGAGACCTTGGAATTGGGCCATGGTGCCAGCGCCCTGAAGGATCCTCCTAACCTGAGGTATTGACACAGCTCCAAAGAGCAAGTTTCTCATGTGGAGATGAGATCTGTTCTGATTGTTTCCTTAGGAAACCCCCATATTCTGATATTGGAAACCAGGCCTCTGAGGAGAGATATATAGAAACCAAAGCAATGGATCAGAAGTTGGCTCAGGTTGGAGTTTCTGTCCATGATGGCCCCTTTATAAAGGGGAGCATCTCATGAGGCCATGTAGGTTTTCCCACGATAGGAGTTGTGAGATGCTCCAATCTGCAAGGATTCCTTCTGCGGGACAGTCAAGACCTGTTGGAAGGCTCCCAGGACATCCCATATGGAACGGCGCCAGAGCAGGATTCCAACGATGGAAGCCTAGAGAGTCTACTTTGCATTCCAGTTGTCTCCTAGCGACAAGGCAGGTTTGATATTCTGGCTCTGGGGGAGTAATCAACTGGGCTGAGTAGAAATGTACTCTCCTGCCGAATGGTCATAATGCGGGTTAGTGTCCATGGAGACCTTGGAATAGGGCGGTGGCTCCGGTTACCTGAAGGTTTCTCCTAACTGGAGGTTTTTACAGAGCTCCAAAGGATAAGTTTCCCATGTGGAGACAAGATTTGTTCTGATTGGTATCTCTGGAATCCCTCATATGCTGGTATTGGAAAACAGGCCTCTGAGGAGAGATGCTTAGAAACAAAAGCAATGGAACCAATTACGTTCTATGGGCCTCTCCAGTTTAATACCTTTCTCTTGGGATATCTGTCTACGGGTGAGTTGAGGTCGTTGCTCAGCTTGTGACAGATCACCCCTCTTTGTACTGGGCGGCCTACACTATTGGAATGGCCTCTGGGACTTTGGAGGTTTCTCCTAATCTGTAGGGTTGTGGCCAATGGAATGGGAAGAATTTCCTTGGAGAGGGCAGGCACAGTCCTGAGGTGTGGCTCCAGGGGCCTCAGCCTGGAGGGTGTGTGGGACAGGGATATCAGGATAGAAGTCTGAAAACACGGTTTGGGGACGTAGGTATGGCAGGCCCGATCTACATACTATGAGGAGAATTTTTTGGGCTATGACCTAAGGGTGAGGCTTATGTCTCTGGATTTTGTGTCAATAGTGGCTGTGGAATGTCGGGCTGGCCTCATGGGCCATGGAGGAGTCTTTCTCTCTGGGGATGGCCTGATCCCATGTGATTGGGGTCATTCTGTGGGTGGGAGGAATCCTTTCTCTGTTTACTTACCTCAAATGTCCCACCAAAGAGGGATTCCAGAGCAGAGCCCTGAGTAGGGGTGACTAGATGTCTCTAAATCTGGTTAAGATTGGGTGACTTGCGGCATGGCAGGGCCCATATGTGGGCTCATGGTCCACCCACTGAGAAGCTTTACTTGAGGACAGGGTTCAAACTGAGGGTCCCACTGTGTGTTTGTGCCCACCACAGCTCTTAAGCATGGGCAGGGCCTCAGGGACCCTACACTACCCTCAGGGGCCCTACTACTACTCCTGTAGGCCCTACAGGGGTCCTACATTGAACTTTGGATAAGATGCCAACCACAAGATTCTGGCGAGAGGGGAAGGAGGAGTTATGATTTCTGCATCACGTTCACCCATGGGAAATGAGTAGAGATAAGGTCTAGGTTTCTGTAGCCTGAAAACCAGGTTGGAAAGAGATGGCAACCTAAGGCCATGGCGGTTCAGATGTTCTCAGTGTACGGCAAGCTGTCTGGGTGTCGGTTGGGAATTCAGGCCTCAGGTTGTGTCAGACAGGGCATTAGTGCACAGGGTAGACTATATAATTGGTGTACAGTTGAGTGGCATGCAGGTTTATCCTCATTTGCGGTTTCTGGGTAGACCCATAGGGCAACGTTTTTCTTCTAGAGCGCAGGCAGAGTGCAGCACTGTGTCATCGGAAATCCCAAAATGAAGGGCGTGTGGTCCAGGAGAGTGAGGACGGAATTCTGAGAACACTAGCTATGCTTAGGTTTTGGGGTGAGGGCACAGCAGGTGCACTCTGAAGAGCTTAATCAAGATCTCGTGCATGAAGTCAAGGCGAAGAACAGCCGTTGACTCAGGTTGGAGTTTCTTTCCATGGTCCGACTTCATGAAGATTGGGGGCATCATGTGACCTTGGAAGCTTTCCATGATATGAGTTGTGAGGTGACCCATGAACAAGGACTCCTATGGGACAGTCGAAACCTGTTGGATGGCTCAAGGATATCCCATAAGGAAATACGCAAGAGCAGGGTTCTAAGGGTTCTAAGGATTTCTAAGGAGATATGCCTGGAAACCAAAGCAATAGATCCGATAGGTGCCTATGGGCCTGTCCGTTCCTTTTTACATCTGGGGACATCAGTCTACGTGTCTGAGTCCCGGTAGGTGATCAGATGGGCCCAGATTGCCCCTGTTTGTCCTGGGAAGCCACAAATATTGGGATGGCCTCAGGGACTTTGGAGTTGTATCCCATTAGTAGGGTTGTGGCCATTGGAATGGGCACATACAATTCCCTTGGAGAGGGCAAGCACAGTCTTCATGTTTGGCTCCAGGGGCCTGAGCCTGTAGGGTGTGTAGGCCAGGGCTGTTTGGACAGTTGTCTGAAAACACAAACTCGGCTTATGTTTTGGGTCATAGGTATGGCAGGACTGATCTACAGACCATGAGGAGAACTCTTCGGGATATGAAAAAAGGACGAGTGTGAGGCTCTTGCTCAAGTTTTTGTCTCTGGATTTCGTGTCATTCATAGTCGTGAAATTTCCGGGTGACTTCATGGGAAATGGACGAGTCTTACTCTCTGGGGGTTTCGCCCCGTCCAAAGAGTTTGGGGTCATTCTGTGGGATGGAAAAAGTCCGTTGTTCTGTTGTTGTTGATTTGTTTTTGTTTTGTTTTTCAACCTCAGGTGCCCCCCCACCAAATGAGGGATTCCAGAGTAGAGCCCTGGGAAGGGGAGACTGGACAACCAGAAATCTGGTTAAAAAAATTGGGGCCTAGGGACATGTCAAGCCCATTATGACATCTAATGTTCCAGCCACTGAGAAGACGTACTAGAGGACAGGACTCACGCTGAGGGTCACAATGCGTGTTTTTTGCCCTCGTCGCACTCAAGAATGGGCGGGGCCTCAGGGTGAATGCTGTTTTCTCCTACACTGAACGTTGGACAACATGCCAACCACAAGGTTTCTTGCCATGGGTAAGGAAGAGTTCTGATTTCTGCATCACAGTCACCCAGGGGCAGTGATTGGAGGTAAGTTCTAGGTTCTGAAGCCTGAAAACTGAGGTAGGGAAGAGATGATGACCTAAGGCCATGGCGGGTCTGATGTGCTCAGTGTGCGGTCAGCTGTCTGGGTGTTGTTGACGAGATCCGGGCTCAGGTTGTCAGACAGTGCATTAGTGCCCAGGTTAGACTATATATTTTGGGTGCTTTAGAGTGCCGTGTAGGTTTTATCTGAAGAATTCTTCAGGATATGAAGTATGAGCGAGTTTGAGGCGCGTGCTCAGGCTTTTGTCTCTGGATTTTGTATCATCCTTGGCCATGGAATGTTGGGGAGGCCTCATGGGCCATGGACGAATCTTGCTCTCTGTGGATTTGGCCCGATCCCAATTGTTTTTTGTCAATCTGTGGGATGGGAGGACTCCTTTCAGGTTTGTTGCCTCAGGTGTCCCACCAAAAGAGGAAATCCAAAGCAGAGCACTGGGGAAGAGTGAAGGGACAACCCGAACTATGGTTATAAATTGGGGCCTAGGGGCTTGTCAAGCCCAATATGCTGTCTCTCCATCCAGCCACTGAGAGGCCTTAACTGAGGACTGGGCTCAGGCTGAGGGTCACAATGTGTGTTTGTGACTAATGTGGCTCGCAAAATGGGCGGGGCCTCATGGGCCACAGTGGTTTCAAGTACAATGAACCTTGGAAAACATGCCAACCACAAGGTTTCTTGCCATGGGGAAAGAGTTCTGATTTCTGCATCATTTTCAAACCCGGGCTGTGATTGGGGCAAAGGTCTAGGTTCTGAAGACTGAAAACCGAGGTTGAGAAGAGATGACGACCTAAGGCCATGGCGGGTCAGATGTGCTCAGTGTGTGGCCAGCTGTCTTGGTGGGGCCAGGAGGTCCTGGCTCAGGCTGTGTCAGAAAGGGCATTAGTGCCCAGGTCAGCCTATGTATTTAGGGTAGAGCCAAATGGCGTGCAGGTTGATCCTCATTTGGGGTTTCTGGGTAGCCCCAGAGGGCAATGTTTTTCTTCTGGAGGGCAGGCAGAGTGCTGCATTGTAGTTCTGGATTACCAAACTAGAGGGCTTGTGAGCCAGTATTCTGAGGATGGAGGTCTGAGAACCCAAGCTAGGCCTAGGTTTCTGTTTGAGGAAATGGCAGGCACAATCTTCAGACCTTAATCGAGATCTCGTGCATGTGAAGTCAGGGCGAGGATCAGACGATCGCTCAGGTTGGACATTCTGTCCCTGATGGCCCCATCTTGAAGCGGGGGGTGGATAACGAGGCCATGGTGAATTTCCCACGATGGGAGTTGTGAGATGATCCCAACTGCAAGATTCTTCTGCAGGACAATTGAGACCTGTTGGTTGGCTCCAGGACAACAATTCCATCTAAGGATGGATGGCTGGGTAGCCCACCTCGCATTCCAATTGTCTCCAAGCAACAATACACGTTAGATCTGCTGGATATGCGGGAGCAACCGAGGACGCTGAATTGAAATGTACTCTCCCGTGGATGTGTCCTAATATGATTTCGTGTCTATGGAGACCTTAGAATGAAGCGGTGGCACTGGGGCCCTGAAAGGTTCTCCTAAAGAGAGGCTATCACACAGCTCCATCGTGCAAGTTTCCCATGTTTAGATGAGAATTGTTCTGATGAGTGAGTCAAGAAACAGCCATATGCTGTTATTGAAATCCAGGCTTCTGAGGAGAGATGCCTGGAAACAAAAGCATTGGATCCAATAGGTGCCTAGGGGCCTGTTCTTTCCTTTTTACCTCTGGGGACATCAGTCTACGGGTCTGAGTGCCGGTAGGGGCTCAGATGGGCCCAGATTGCCCCTGTTTGTCCTGGGAAGCCACAAATATTCGGATGGCCTCAGAGACTTGGAGATTTATCCTCTTAGTAGGGTTGTGGCCATTGGAATGTACACATACAATTTCCTTGGAGAGGGCAAGCACAGTCGTCAGGGGTGGCTCCAGGGGCCTGAGCCTGTAGGATGTGTAGGCCACGGCTGTTTGGACAGTTGTTTGAAAACACAAACTCGGCTTATGTTTCGCGTTATAGGTATGGCAGGACTGATCTCCAGACCATGAGGAGAACGCTTCGGGATATGAAAAAAGGGCGAGTGTGAGGCTCTTGCTCAAGATTTTGTCTCTGGATATCGTTCAGTGATGGTCGTGAAATTTCCGGGTGACTTCATGGGAAATGGACGAGTCTTACTCTCTGGGGTTTTGGCCCCGTCCAAAGAGTTTGGGGTCATTCTGTGGAATGGAAGAAGTCCGTTGTTCTGTTGTTGTTGATTTGTTTTTTTTTTTTTTTTTTTAACCTCAGGTGTCCCACCAAATGAGGGATTCCAGAGTAGAGCCCTGGGGTGGGGCGACTGGACAACCAGAAATCTGGTTAAAAATTGGGGCCTAGGGACATGTCAAGCCCATTATGACATCTAATGGTCCAGCCACTGAGAGGACGTACTTGAGGACAGGACTCACGCTGAGGGTCACAATGCGTGTTTTTGCCCTCCTCGCACTCAAGAATGGGCGGGGCCTCAGGGTGAATGCTGGTTTCTCCTACACTGAAAGTTGGACAACATGCCAACCACAAGGTTTCTTGCCATGGGTAAGGAAGAGTTCTGATTACTGCATCACAGTCACCCCTGGGCAGTGATTGGAGATAAGGTCTAGGTTCTGAAGCCTGAAAACTGAGGTAGGGAAGAGATGATGACCTAAGGCCATGGCGGGTCTGATGTGCTCAGTGTGTGGTCAGCTGTCTGGGTGTTGGTCACGAGGTCCGGGCTCAGGTTGTCAGACAGTGCATTAGTGCCCAGGTTAGACTATATATTTTGGGTGCCTTAGAGTGCCGTGTAGTTTCTTTTTTCTGAAGAACTGTTCAGGATATGAAGAATGAGTGAGTCTGAGGCGCGTGCTCAGGCTTTTGTCTCTGGGTTTTGTAACAGCGATGGCCGTGGAATGTTGGGGAGGAGGCGTCATGGGCCATGGACGAATCTTGCTCTCTGTGGATTTGGCCTGATCCCAATTGTTTTTCGTCAATCTGTTGGATGGGAGGACTTCTTTCAGGTTTGTTACCTCCGGTGTCCCACCAAAAGAGGAATTCCAAAACAGAGCCCAGGAGAAGCGAAGGGACAACCCGAACTACGGGTAAAAATTGGGGCCTAGGGGCCTGTCAAGCCCAATATGCTGTCTCTCCATCCAGCCACTGAGAGGCCTTACCTGAGGACTGGGCTCAGGCTGAGGGGTCACAATGTGTGTTTGTGACCAATGTGGCCCGCAAGCATGGGCGGGGGGCCTCATGGGCCACACTGGTATCAACTACACTGCACCTTGGACAACATGCCAACCACAAGGTATCTTGCCATGGGGAAAGAGTTCTGATGTCTGCATCATTTTAAAACCCGGGCCGTGATTGGAGATAAGGTCTAGGTACTGAAGCCTGAAAACCGAGGTTGAGAAGAGATGACGACCTAAGGCCATGGCGGGTCCGATGTGCTCAGTGTGCGGCCAGCTGTCTGGGTGGGGCCAAGAGGTCCAAGCTCAGGCTGTGTCAGAAAGGGCTTTAGTGCCCAGGTCAGCCTATATATTTGGGGTACAGCTGAATGTCGTGCAGGTTGATCCTCATTTGGGGTTTCTGGGTAGCCCCAGAGGGCAATGTTTTTCTTTTGGAGGGCAGGCAGAGTGCTGCAATGCAGTTCTGGATTGCCAATCTGGAGGGATTGTGGGCCAGTTTCTGAGGACGGAGGTCTGAGAACCCAAGCTAGGCCTAGGTTTCTGGTGAGGATATGGCAGGCACAATCTACAGGCCTCAATTAAGTTCTCGTGCATCTAAAGTCAGGGCGAGGATCAGACGATCGCTCAGGTTGGACATTCTGTCCCTGATGGCCCCTTCTTAAATGGGCGGTGGATCACGAGGCCATGGGGGTTTTCCCACGATGGGAGTTGTGAGAAGCTGCCAACTGCAAAGATTCTTCTGCAGGACAATTGAGACCGGTTGGATGGATCCACGACAACGATTCCAAGCAGGGTTCTAAGGATGGATGGCTGGGAGGACACCTCGCATTCCAATAGTCTCCAAGCAACAAGACAGGATACATCTGCTGTACCTAGGGAAGCAACCGAGGAGGCTGAGTTGAAATGGACTCTCCCGTGGATGTGTCCTAATATGATTTTGTGTCTATGGAGACCTTGGAATGAAGCGGTGGCATTGGGGCCCTGAAGGGTTCTCCTAAAGAGAGGCTTTCACATAGCTCCATCGTGCAAGTTTCCCATGTGCAGATGAGATTTGTTCTGATGGGTGAATCAAGAAAGCCATATGCTGTTATTGAAATCCAGACCTCAGAGGAGAGATACCTGGAAAACAAAGCAATGGATCCGATAGGTGCATAGGTGCCTGTTCGTTCCTTTATAATTCTCGGCATATCAGACTACGGGGCTGAGCGCCGGTAGGTGCTCAGATGGGCCCAGATTGCCCCATTTGTCCTGGGATGCCACAAATATTGGGATGGCCTCAGGCACTTTGGAGGTTTATACTCTTAGTAAGTTTGTGGCCATTGGAATGGGCACATACAATTCCCTTGGATAGGGCAATCAAAGTCGTCAGGTTTGTGTCCAGGGGCCGGAGCCTGTAGGGTCTGTAGGCCAGGGCTGTTTGGACAGTTGTCTGAAAACACAAACTCGGCTTATGTTTCGGGTCATAGGTATGGCAGGACTGATCTACAGACCATGAGGAGAACTGTTCGGGATATGAAAAAGGGCGATTGTGAGGCTCTGCTCAAGTTTTTGTTCCTGGATATCGTGTCACTCATGGTCGTTATATGTCCGGGTACTTCATGGGAAATGGATGAGTCTTACTCTCTGGGGGTTGGCCCCGTCCAAAGAGTAGGGTTCATTCTGTGAGATGGAAGAAGTCCATTGCTCTGTTGTTGTTGATTTGTTTTGTTTTGTTTTTCAACCTCAGGTGTCCCACCAAATGAGGGATTCCAGAGTAGAGCCCTGGGGAAGGGCGACTGGAAAACCAGAAATCTGGTTAAAAATTGGGGCCTAGGGACATGTCAAGCCCATTAGGACATCTAATGGTCCAGCCACTGAGAGGATGTACTAGAGGACAGGACTCACGCTGAGGGTCACAATGCGTGTTTTTGCCCTCGTCGCACTCAAAAATGGGCGGGGCCTCAGGGTGAATGCTGGTTTCTCCTACACTGAAAGTTGGACAACATGCCAACCACAAGGTTTCTTGCCATGGGTAAGGAAGAGTTCTGATTACTGCATCACAGTCACCCCTGGGCAGTGATTGGAGATAAGGTCTAGGTTCTCAAGCCTGAAAACTGAGGTATGGAAGAGATGATGACCTAAGGCCATGGCGGGTCTGATGTGCTCAGTGTGTGGTCAGCTGTCTGGGTGTTGGTCACGAGGTCCGGGCTCAGGTTGCCAGACAGTGCATTAGTGCCCAGGTTAGACTATATATTTTGGGTGCCTTAGAGTGCCGTGTAGTTTCTTTTCTGAAGAACTGTTCAGGATATGAAGAATGAGTGAGTCTGAGGCGCGTGCTCAGGCTTTTGTCTCTGGGTTTTGTAACAGCGATGGCCGTGGAATGTTGGGGAGGCGTCATGGGCCATGGACGAATCTTGCTCTCTGTGGATTTGGCCTGATCCCAATTGTTTTTCGTCAATCTGTTGGATGGGAGGACTTCTTTCAGGTTTGTTACCTCCGGTGTCCCACCAAAAGAGGAATTCCAAAACAGAGCCCAGGAGAAGCGAAGGGACAACCCGAACTACGGGTAAAAATTGGGGGCCTAGGGGCCTGTCAAGCCCAATATGCTGTCTCTCCATCCAGCCACTGAGAGGCCTTACCTGAGGACTGGGCTCAGGCTGAGGGGTCACAATGTGTGTTTGTGACCAATGTGGCCCGCAAGCATGGGCGGGGCCTCATGGGCCACACTGGTATCAACTACACTGCACCTTGGACAACATGCCAACCACAAGGTATCTTGCCATGGGGAAAGAGTTCTGATGTCTGCATCATTTTAAAACCCGGGCCGTGATTGGAGATAAGGTCTAGGTACTGAAGCCTGAAAACCGAGGTTGAGAAGAGATGACGACCTAAGGCCATGGCGGGTCCGATGTGCTCAGTGTGCGGCCAGCTGTCTGGGTGGGGCCAAGAGGTCCAAGCTCAGGCTGTGTCAGAAAGGGCTTTAGTGCCCAGGTCAGCCTATATATTTGGGGTACAGCTGAATGTCGTGCAGGTTGTTGATCCTCATTTGGGGTTTCTGGGTAGCTCCAGAGGGCAATGTTTTTCTTCTGGAGGGCAGGCAGAGTGCTGCAATGTAGTTCTGGATTGCCAAACTGGAGGGATTGTGGGCCAGTTTCTGAGGACGGAGGTCTGAGAACCCAAGCTAGGCCTAGGTTTCTGGTGAGGATATGGCAGGCACAATCTACAGGCCTCAATTAAGTTCTCGTGCATCTGAAGTCAGGGCGAGGATCAGATGATCGCTCAGGTTGGACATTCTGTCCCTGATGGCCCCTTCTTGAAAGGGCGGTGGATCACGAGGCCATGGGGGTTTTCCCACGATGGGAGTTGTGAGAAGCTGCCAACTGCAAAGATTCTTCTGCAGGACAATTGAGACCGGTTGGATGGATCCACGACAACGATTCCGAGCAGGGTTCTAAGGATGGATGGTTGGGAGGACACCTCGCATTCCAATAGTCTCCAAGCAACAGGACAGGATACATCTGCTGTACCTAGGGGAGCAACCGAGGAGGCTGAGTTGAAATGGACTCTCCCGTGGATGTGTCCTAATATGATTTTGTGTCTATGGAGACCTTGGAATGAAGCGGTGGCATTGGGGCCCTGAAGGGTTCTCCTAAAGAGAGGCTTTCACATAGCTCCATCGTGCAAGTTTCCCATGTGCAGATGAGATTTGTTCTGATGGGTGAATCAAGAAAGCCATATGCTGTTATTGAAATCCAGACCTCTGAGGAGAGATGCCTGGAAAACAAAGCAATGGATCCGATAGGTGCATAGGTGCCTGTTCGTTCCTTTATAATTCTCGGCATATCAGACTACGGGGCTGAGCGCCGGTAGGTGCTCAGATGGGCCCAGATTGCCCCATTTGTCCTGGGATGCCACAAATATTGGGATGGCCTCAGGCACTTTGGAGGTTTATACTCTTAGTAAGTTTGTGGCCATTGGAATGGGCACATACAATTCCCTTGGATAGGGCAATCACAGTCGTCAGGTTTGTGTCCAGGGGCCGGAGCCTGTAGGGTCTGTAAGCCAGGGCTGTTTGGACAGTTGTCTGAAAACACAAACTCGGCTTATGTTTCGGGTCATAGGTATGGCAGGACTGATCTACAGACCATGAGGAGAACTGTTCGGGATATGAAAAAGGGCGATTGTGAGGCTCTGCTCAAGTTTTTGTTCCTGGATATCGTGTCACTCATGGTCCTTATATGTCCGGGTACTTCATGGGAAATGGATGAGTCTTACTCTCTGGGGGTTTGCCCCGTCCAAAGAGTTGGGGTCATTCTGTGGGATCGAAGAAGTCCGTTGCTCTCTTGTTGTTGATTTGTTTTGTTTTGTTTTTCAACCTCAGGTGTCCCACCAAATGAGGGATTCTAGAGTAGACGCTTGGGCGGAGCGACTGGACAACCAGAAATCTGGCTAAAAATTGGGGCCTAGGGACATGTCAAGCCCATTATGAAATCTAATGTTCCAGCCACTGAGAGGACGTACTAGAGGACAGGACTCACGCTGCGGGTCACAATGCGTGTTTTTGCCCTCGTCGCATTCAAGAATGGGCGGGGCCTCAGGGTGAATGCTGGTTTCTCCTACACTGAAAGTTGGACAACAGCCAACCACAAGGTTTCTTCCCATGGGTAAGGAAGAGTTCTGATTACTGCAACACACTCACCCCTGGGCAGTGATTGAAGATAAGGTCTAGGTTCTGAAGCCTGAAACTGAGGTAGGGAAGAGATGATGACCTAAGGCCATGGCGGGTCTGATGTGCTCAGTGTGTGGTCAGCTGTCTGGGTGTTGGTCACAAGGTCCGGGCTCAGGTTGCCAGACAGTGCATTAGTGCCCAGGTTAGACTATATATTTTGGGTGCCTTAGAGTGCCGTGTAGGTTCTTTTCTGAAGAACTGTTCAGGATATGAAGAATGAGTGAGTCTGAGGCGCGTGCTCAGGCTTTTGTCTCTGGGTTTTGTAACAGCGATGGCCGTGGAATGTTGGGGAGGCGTTATGGGCCATGGACGAATCTTGCTCTCTGTGGATTTGGCCTGATCCCAATTGTTTTTCGTCAATCTGTTGCATGGTAGGACTTCTTTCAGGTTTGTTACCTCAGGTGTCCCACCAAAAGAGGAATTCCAAAACAGAGCCCAGGAGAAGCGAAGGGACAACCCGAACTACGGTTAAAAATTGGGGCCTAGAGGCCTGTCAAGCCCAATATGCTGTCTCTCCATCCAGCCACTGAGAGGCCTTACCTGAGAACTGGGCTCAGGCTGAGGGGTCACAATGTGTGTTTGTGACCAATGTGGCCCGCAAGCATGGGCGTGGCCTCATGGGCCACACTGGTTTCAACTACATTGAACATTGGACAACATGCCAACCACAAGGTTTCTTGCCATGGGGATAGAGTTCTGATTTCTGCATCATTTTCAAACCCGGGCCGTGATTGGAGATAAGGTCTAGGTTCTGAATCCTGAAAACCGAGGATGAGAAGAGATGACGACCTAAGGCCATGGCGGGTCCGATGTGCTCAGTGTGCGGCCAGCTGTCTGGGTGGGGCCAGGAGGTCCAGGCTCAGGCTGTGTCAGAAAGGGCATTAGTGCCCAGGTCAGCCTATATATTTGGGGTACAGCCGAATGGCGTGCAGGTTGATCCTGATTTGGGGTATCTGGGTAGCCCCAGAGGGCAATGTTTTTCTTCTGGAGTGCAGGCAGAGTGCTGCATTGTAGTCTGGATTGCCAAACTGGAGGGCTTGTGGGCCAGTAGTCTGAGGACGGAAGACTGAGAACCCAAGCTAGGCCTAGGATTATGGGTAAGGATATGGCAGGCACAATCTCCAGACCTGAATCGAGATCTCGTGCATCTGAAGTCAGGGTGAGGGTCAGACTATCGCTCAGGTTGGACATTCTGTCCCTGATGGCCCCTTCTTGAAGGGGGGGTGGATCACGAGGCCATGTGGGTTTTCCCACGATGGGAGTTGTGAGAAGCTACAAACTGCAAAGATTTTTCTACAGGACAATTGAGACCTGCTGGTTGGCTCCAGGACAACGATTCCGAGCAGGGTTCTAAGGATGGATGGCTGGGTAGCCCACCTCTCATTCCAATTGTCTACATGCAACAAGACAGGTTAGATCTGCTGGATCTGGGGGAGCAACCGAGGAGGCTGAGTTGAAATGGACTCTCCCGTCGATGTGTTCTAATATGATTTTGTGTCTATGGAGACGTTGGAATGAAGTGGTTTCACTGGGGCCCTGAAGGGTTCTGCTAAAGAGATGCTTTCACACAGCTCCATCGTGCAAGTTTCCCATGTGTAGATGAGATTTGTTCTGGTTGGTGAGTCAAGAAACAGCCATATGCTGTTATTGAAATCCAGGCCTCTGAGGAGAGATGCCTGAAAACCAAAGCAATGGATCCGATAGGTGCCTAGGGGCCTGTTCGTTCCTTTTACCTCTGGGGACATCAGTCTACCGGTCTGAGTGCCGGTAGGTGCTCAGATGGGCCCAGATTGCCCCTATTTTTCCTGGGAAGCCACAAATATTGGAATGGCCTCAGGGACTTTGGAGGTTTATCCTATTAGAAGGTTTGTGTCCTTTTGAATGGGCACATACAATTCCCTTGGAGAGGGCAATCACAGTCGTCAGGTTTGGCTCCAGGGGCCTGAGCCTGTATGGTGTGTAGGCCAGGGATGTTTGGACAGTTGTCTGAAAACACAAACTCGGCTTATGTTTCGGGTCATAGGTACGGCAGGACTGATCTACAGACCATGAGGAGAACCCTTCGGGATATGAAAAAAGGGCGAGTGTGAGGCTCTTGCTCAAGTTTTTGTCTCTGGATATCGTGTCACTCATGGTCGTGAAATTTCCGGGTGACTTCATGGGAAATGGACGAGTCTTACTCTCTGGGGGTTTGGCCCCGTCCAAAGAGTTTTGGGTCATTCTGTGGGATGGAAGAAGTCCGTTGTTCTGTAGTTGTTGATTTGTTTTGTTTGTTTTGCAACCTCATGTGTCCCACCAAATGAGGGATTCTAGAGTAGAGCCCTGGGGAGGGGCCACTGGACAACCAGAAATCTGGTTAAAAATTGGGGCCTAGGGACATGTGAAGCCCATTATGACATCTAATGATCCAGCCACTGAGAGGACGTACTAGAGGACAGGACTCACGCTGAGGGTCACAATGCGTGTTTATGCCCTCCTCGCACTTAAGAATGGGCGGGGCCTCAGGGTCAATGCTCGTTTCTCCTACACTGAACGTTGGACAACATCCCGACCACAAAATTTCTTCCATGGGTAAGGATGAGTTCTGATTTCTGCATTACAGTCACTCCTGGGCAGTGATTGGAGATAAGGTCTAGGTTCTGAAGCCTGAAAACTGAGGTAGGGAAGAGATGATGACCTAAGGCCGTGGCGGGTCTGATGTGCTCAGTGTGCGGTCAGCTGTCTGGGTGTTGGTCACGAGGTCCGGGCTCAGGTTGTCAGACAGTGCATTAGTGCCCAGGTTAGACTATATATTTTGGGTGCATTCGAATGTCGTGTAGGTTCTTATCTGAAGAACTCTTCAGTATATGAAGAATGAGCGAGTCTGAGGCGCGTGCTCAGGCTTTTCTCTCTGGATTTTGTATCAGCGATGGCCGTGGAAGGTTGGGGAGGCCTCATGGGCCATGGACGAATCCTGCTCTCTGTGGATTTGGCCCGATCCCAATTGTTTTTCGTCAATCTGTGGGATGGGAGGACTCCTTTCATGTTTGTTACCTCAGGTGTCCCCCCAAAAGAGGAATTCTAAAGCGGAGCCCTGGGGAAGAGTGAAGACACAACCCGAACTACGGTTAAAAATTGGGCCTAGGGGCATGGCAAGCCCAATATGCTGTCTCTCCATCCAGCCACTGAGAGGCCTTACCTGAGGACTGGGCTCAGGCTGAGGGTCACAATGTGTGTTTGTGACCAATGTGGCCCGCAAGCATGGGCATGGCCTCATGGGCCACACTGGTTTCAACTACATTGAACATTGGACAACATGCCAACCACAAGGTTTCTTGCCATGGGGATAGAGTTTTGATTTCTGCATCATTTTCAAACCCGGGCCGTGATTGGAGATAAAGTCTAGGTTCTGAAGCCTGAAAACCGAGGCTGAGAAGAGATGACGACCTAAGGCCATGGCGGGTCCGATGTGCTCAGTGTGCGGCCAGCTGTCTGGGTGGGGCCAGGAGGTCCAGGCTCAGGCTGTGTCAGAAAGGGCATTAGTGCCCAGGTAAGCCTATATATTTGGGGTACAGCCGAATGGCGTGCAGGTTAATCCTGATTTGGGGTTTCTGGGTAGACCCAGAGGGCAATGTTTTTCTTCTGGAGGGCAGGCAGAGTGCTGCATTGTAGTCTGGATAGCCAAAATGGTGAGCTTGTGGGCCAGTAGTCTGAGGACGGAAGACTGAGCAACCAAGCGAGGCCTAGGATTATGGGTGAGGATATGGCAGGGACAATCTCCAGACCTGAATCGATATCTCGTGCATCTGAAATCAGGGCGAGGATTAGACGATCGCTCAGGTTGGACATTCTGTCCCTGTTGGCCCCTTCTTGAAGGGGGGGTGGATCACGAGGCCATGTGGGTTTTCCCACGATGGGAGTTGTGAGAGGCTACAAACTGCAAAGATTCTTCTGCAGGACAATTGAGACCTGTTAGTTGGCTCCAGGACAACGATTCCGAGCAGGGTTCTAAGGATGGATGGCTGGGTAGCCACCTCGCATTCCAATTGTCTCCATGCAACAAGACAGGTTAGATCTGCTGGATCTGGGGGAGCAACTGAGGAGGCTGAGTTGAAATGGACTCTCCCGTGGATGTGTCCTAATATGATGTTGTGTCTATGGAGACGTTGGAATGAAGGAGTTTCACCTGGGCCCTGAAGCGTTCTCCTAAAGAGAGGCTTTTACACAGCTCCATCGTGCAAGTTTCCCATGTGTAGATGAGATTTGTTCTGATTGGTGAGTCAAGAAACAGCCATATGCTGTTATTGAAATCCAGGTCTCTGAGGAGAGATGCCTGGAAACCAAAGCAATGGATCCGATACGTGCCTAGGGGCCTGTTCGTTCCTTTTACCTCTGGGGACATCAGTCTACGGGTCTGAGTGCCGGTAGGTGCTCAGATGGGCCCAGATTGCCCCTATTTGTCCTGGGAAGCCACAAATATTGGAATGGCCTCAGGGACTTTGGTGGTTTATCCTATTAGTAGAGTTGTGTCCTTTGGAATGGGCACATACAATTCCCTTGGAGAGGGCAAGCACAGTGGTCAGGTTTGGCTCCAGGGGCCTGAGCCTGTAGGGTGTGTAGCCAGGGATGTTTGGACAGTTGTCTGAAAACACAAACTCGGCTTATGTTTCGGGTCATAGGTACGGCAGGACTGATCTACAGACCATGAGGAGAACCCTTCGGGATATGAAAAAAGGGCGAGTGTGAGGCACTTGCTCAAGTTTTTGTCTCTGGATATCGTGTCACTCATGGTCGTGAAATTTCCGGGTGACTTCCTGGGAAATGGACGAGTCTTACTCTCTGGGGGTTTGGCCCCGTCCAAAGAGTTTGGAGTCATTCTGTGGGATGGAAGAAGTCCATTGTTCTTTTGTTGTTGATTTGTTTTGTTTGTTTTTCAACCTCAGGTGTCCCACCAAATGAGGGATTCTAGAGTAGAGCCCTGGGAGGGGCCACTGGACAACCAGAAATCTGGTTAAAAATTGGGGCCTAGGGACATGTCAAGCCCATTATGACATCTAATGGTCCAGACACTGAGAGGACGTGCTAGAGGACAGGACTCATGCTGAGGGTCACAATGCGTGTTTATGCCTTCGTCGCATTCAAGAATGGGTGGGCCTCAGGGTGAATGCTGGTTTCTCCTACACTGAACGTTGGACAACATGCCGACCACAAGCTTTCTTTCCATGGGTAAGGAAGAGTTCTGATTTCTGCATCACAGTCACCCCTGGGCAGTGATTGGAGATAAGGTCTAGGTTTTGAGGACTAAAAACTGAAGTAGGTAAGAGATGATGACCTAAGGCCGTGACGGGTCTGATGTGCTTACTGTGCGGTCAGCTGTCTGGGTGTTGGTCACGAGGTCCGGGCTCAGGTTGTCAGACAGTGCATTAGTGCCCAGGTTAGACTATATATTTTGGGTGCCTTCGAGTGACGTATAGGTTCTTATCGGAAGAACTCTTCAGGATATGAAGAATGAGCGAGTCTGAGGCACGTGCTCAGGCTTTTCTCTCTGGATTTTCTATCAGCGATGGCCGTGGAAGGTTGGGGAGGCCTCATGGGCCATGGACGAATCCTGCTCTCTGTGGATTTGGCCCGATCCCAATTGTTTTTCGTCAATCTGTGGGATGGGAGGACTCCTTTCATGTTTGTTACCTCAGGTGCCCCACAAAAGTGGAATTCCAAAGCAGACCCCTGCGGAATACTGAAGACACAACCCGAACTACGGTTAAAAATTGGGGCCTAGGGGCATGGCAAGCCCAATATGCTGTCTCTCCATCCAGCCACTGAGAGGCCTTACCTGAGGACTGGGCTCAGGCTGAGGGGTTACAATGTGTGTTTGTGACCAATGTGGCCCACAACCATGGGCGTGGCCTCATGGGCCACACTGGTTTCAACTACATTGAACATTGGACAACATGCCAACCACAAGGTTTCTTGCCATGGGGATAGAGTTCTGATTTCTGCATCATTTTCAAACCCGGGCTGTGATTGGAGATAAGGTCTAGGTTCTGAATCCTGAAAACCGAGGTTGAGAGAGATGAGGACCCAAGGCCATGGCGGGTCCGATGTGCTCATTGTGCGGCCAGCTGTCTGGGTGGGGCCAGGAGATCCAGGCTCAGGCTGTGTCAGAAAGGGCATTAGTGCCCAGGTTAGCCTATATATTTGGGGTACAGCCGAATGTCGTGCAGGTTGATCCTGATTTGGGGTTTCTGGGTAGCCCCAGAGGGCAATATTTTTCTTCTGGAGGGCAGGCAGAGTGCTGCATTGTAGTCTGGATTGCCAAACTGGAGGGCTTGTGGGCCAGTAGTCTGAGGACGGAAGACTGAGAATCCAAGCTAGGCGTAGGATTATGGGTGAGGATATGGCAGGCACAATCTCCAGACCTGAATCGAGATATCGTGCATCTGAAGTCAAGGCGAGGGTCAGACGATCGCTCAGGTTGGACATTCTGTCCCTGATGGCCCCTTCTTGAAGGGGGGGTGGATCACGAGGCCATGTGGGTTTTCCCACGATGGGAGTTGTGATAAGCTACAAACTGCAAAGATTCTTCTGCAGGACAATTGAGACCTGTTGGTTGGCTCCAGGACAACGATTCCGAGCAGGGTTCTAAGGATGGATGGCTGGGTAGCCCACCTCGCATTCCAATTGTCTCCATGCAACAAGACAGGTTAGATCTGCTGGATCTGGGGGAGCAACCGAGGAGGCTCAGTTGAAATGGACTCTCCTGTGGATGTGTCCTAATATGATTTTGTGTCTATGGAGACCTTGGAATGAAGCGGTGGCACTGGGGCCCTGAAGGGTTCTCCTAAAGAGTTGCTTTCACACAGCTCCATCGTGCAAGTTTCCCACGTATAGATGAGATTTTTTCTGATGGGTGAGTCAAGAAACAGCCATATGCTGTTATTGAAATCCAGGCCTCTGAGGATAGATGCCTGGAAACCAAAGCAATGGAACCGATAGGTTCCTAAGGGCCTGCTCGTTCCTTTTTACTTCTGGGGACAACAGTCTACGCGTCTGAGTGCTGGTAGGTGCTCAGATGGGCCCAGATTGACCCTATTTGTCCTTGGAAGCCACAAATATTGGGATGGCCTCAGAGATTTGGAGGTTTATCCTATTAGTAGGGTTGTGGCCATTGCAATGGGCACATACAATTCCCTTGGAGAGGGCAAGCACAGTCGTCAGGTTTGGCTGCAGGTGACTGAGCCTGTAGGGTGTGTAGGCCAGGGCTGTTTGGACAGTTGTCTGAAAACACAAACTCGGCTTATGTTTCAGGTCATAGGTATGGCAGGAGTGATCTACAGACCATGAGGAGAACTCTTCAGGATATGAAAAAAGGGGAAGTGTGAGGCTCTTGCTCAAGTTTTTGTCTCTGGATATCGTGTCACTCATGGTCGTGAAATTCCCGGGTGACTCCATGGGAAATGGACGAGTCTTACTCTCTGGGGGTCTGGCCCCGTCCTAAGAGTTTGGTGTCATTGTGGGAGGGAAGAAGTCCGTTGTTCTGTTGCTGTTGATTTGTTTTGTTTTGTTTTTCAAACTCAGGTGTCCCACCAAATGAGGGATTCCAGAGTAGAGCCATGGGGAGGGGCGACTGGACAACCAGAAATCTGGTTAAAAATTGGGGCCTAGGGACATGTCAAGCCCATTATGATATCTAATGGTCCAGCCACTGAGAGGACGTACTAGAGGACAGGACTCACTCTGAGGGTCACAATGCGTGTTTATGCCCTCATCGCATTCAAGAATAGGCAGGGCCTCAGGGTGAATGCTGGTTTCTCCTACACTGAACGTTGGACAACATGCCAACCACAAGGTTTTTTGCCATGGGTAAGGAAGAGTTCTGATTTCTGCATCACAGTCACGCCTGGGCAGTGATTGGAGATAAAGTCTAGGTTCTGAAGCCTGAAAACTGAGGTAGGGTAGAGATGATGAACTAAGGCCATGGCGGGTCTGATGTGCTCAGTGTGCGGTCAGCTGTCTGGGTGTTGGTCACGAGGTCCGGGCTCACGTTGTCAGACAGTGCATTAGTGCCCAGGTTAGACTATATATTTTGGGTGCATCGAGTGCCGTGTAGGTTCTTATCTGAAGAACTCCTCAGGATATGAAGAATGAGCGAATCTGAGGCGCTCGCTCAGGCTTTTTTTCTGGATTTTGTTTCAGCGATGGCCGTGGAATGTTGGAGAGGCCTCTAGGGCCATGGACGAATCTTGCTCTCTGTGGACTTGGCCCGATCCCAATTGTTTTTCGTCAATCTGTGCGATGGGAGGACTCCTTTCAGGTTTGTTACCTCAGGTGTCCCACCAAAAGAGGAATTCCAAAGCAGAGCCCTGGGGAAGAGTGAAGGGACACCCCGAACTATGGTTAAAAATTGGGGCCTAGGGGCATGGCAATCCCAATATGCTGTCTCTCCATCCAGCCGCTGAGAGGCCTTACCTGAGGACTGGGCTCAGGCTGAGGGTCACAATGTGTGTTTGTGACCAATGTGGCCCGCAAGCATGGGCGGGGCCTCATGGGCCACACTGGTTTCAACTACACTAAATCTTGGACAACATGCCAACCACAAGGTGTCTTGCAATGGGGAAAGAGTTCTGATTTCTGCATCATTTTCCAACCCGGGCCGTGATTGGAGATAAGGTCTAGTTTCTGAAGCCTGAAAACCGAGGTTGAGAAGAGATGACGAACTAAGGCCATGGCGGGTCCGATGTGCTCAGTGTGCGGCCAGCTGTCTGTGTGGGGCCAGGAGGTCCAGGCTCAGGCTGTGTCAGAAAGGGCATTAGTGCCCAGGTCAGCCTATATATTTGGGGTACAGCCGAATGGCGTGCAGGTTGAATCTCATTTGGGGTTTCTGGGTAGCCCCAGAGGGCAATGTTTTTCTTCTGGAGAACAGGCAGAGTGCTGCATTGTAGTTCTGGATTGCCAAACTGGAGGGCTTGTGGGCCAGTAGTCTGAGGACGGAAGTCTGAGAACCCAAGTTAGGACTAGGTTTCTGGGTGAGGATATCGCAGGCACAATCTACAGACCTGAATCGAGATCTCGTGCATCTGAAGTCAGGGCGAGGATCAGACGATTGCACAGGTTGGACATTCTGTCCCTGATGCCCCCTTCTTGAAGGGGCGGTGGATCACGAGGCCATGGATGTTTTCCCATGATGGGAGTTGTGAGAAGCTCCCAACTGCAAAGATTTTTCTGCAGGACAATTGAGAACTGTTGGTTGGCTCAAGGACAACGATTCTGAGCAGGATTCTAAGGATGGATGGCTGGGTAGCCCACCTCGAATTCCAATTGTCTCCAAGCAACAAGACAGGTTATATCTGCCTGATCTGGGGGAGCAACCGAGGAGGCTGAGCTGAAATGGACTCTCCTGTGGATGTGTCCTAATATGATTTTGTGTCTATGGAGACCTTTGAATGAAGCAGTGGCACTGGATCCCTGAAGGGTTCTCCTAAAGAGAGGCTTTCACACAGCTCCATCGTGCAAGTTTCCCATGTGTAGATGAGATTTGTTCTGATGGGTGAGACAAGAAACAGCCATATGCTGTTATTGAAATCCAGGCCTCTGAGGAGAGATGCCTGGAAACCAAAGCAATGGATCCGATAGGTGCCTAGGGGCTTGTTCGATCCTTTTTTCTCTGGGCACATCTGTCTACGGGACTTGTCAGGCCCATTATGACATCTAATGGTCCAGCCACTGAGAGGACGTACTAGAGGACAGGACTCACGCTGAGGGTCACAATGCGTGTTTATGCCCTCGTCGCACTCAAGAATGGGCGGGGCCTCAAGGTGAATGCTGGTTTCTCCTACACTGAACTTTGGACAGCATGCCGACCACAAGGTTTCTTGCCATGGGTAAGGAAGAGTTCTGATTTCTGCATCACAGTCACCGCTGGGCAGTGATTGGAGATAAGGTCTAGGTTCTGAAGCCTAAAAACTGAGGTAGGGAAGAGATGATGACCTAAGGCCATGGCGGGTCTGATGTGCTCAGTGTGCGATCAGCTCTCTGGGTGTTAATCACGAGGTCCGGGCTCAGGTTGTCAGACAGTGCATTAGTGCCCAGGTTATACTATATATTTTGGGTGCATCGAGTGCCGTGTAGGTTCTTATCTGAAGAATTCCTCAGGATATGAAGAATGAGCGAATCTGAGGCGCACGCTCAGGCTTTTTTTTGGATTTTGTTTCAGCGATGGCCGTGGAATGTTGGAGAGGGCTCTAGGGCCATGGACGAATCTTGCTCTCTGTGGACTTGGCCCGATCCCAATTGTTTTTCGTCAATCTGTGCGATGGGAGGACTCCTTTCAGGTTTGTTACCTCAGGTGTCCCACCAAAAGAGGAATTCCAAAGCAGAGCCCTGGGGAAGAGTGAAGGGACACCCCGAACTATGGTTAAAAATTGGGGCATAGGGGCATGGCAATCCCAATATGCTGCTCTCTCTCCATCCAGCCGCTGAAAGGCCTTACCTGAGGACTGGGCTCAGGCTGAGGGTCACAATGTGTGTTTGAGACCAATGTGGCCCGCAACCATGGGCGGGGCCTCATGGGCCACACTGGTTTCAACTACACTAAATCTTGGACAACATGCCAACCACAAGGTGTCTTGCAATGGGGAAAGAGTTCTGATTTCTGCATCATTTTCAAACCCGGGCTGTGATTGGAGATAAGGTCTAGGTTCTGGAGCCTGAAAACCGAGGTTTGAGAAGAGATGACGACCCTAAGGCCATGGCAGGTCAGATGTGCTCAGTGTGCGGCCAGCTGTCTGGGTGGGGCCAGTTGTGCCAGGCAGAACAGGCTGTGTCAGAAAGGGCATTAGTGCCCATGTCAGCCTATACATTTGGGGTACAGCCGAATGGTGTGTGCCCCGTTGATTCTATTTTGGGGTTTCTGGCTAACCACAGAGGGCAATGTTTTTCTTCTGAAGGTCAGGCAGAGTGCTGCATTGTAGTTCTGGATTGCCAAACTGGAGGGCTTGTGGGCCAGTATTCTGAGGACTGAAGTCTGAGAACCCAAGCTAGGCCTAGGTTTCTGGGTGAGGATATGGCAGGCACAATCTACAGACCTGAATCGAGATCTCGTGCATCTGAAGTCAGGGCGAGGATCCGACGATCGCTCTGGTTGGACAGTCTGACCCTGATGGCCCCTTATTGAAGGGGGGGTGGATCACGAGGCCATGGTGTTTTCCCACGGTGGGAGTTGTGTGAAGCTCCCAACTGCAAAGATTCTTCTGCCCGACAATTTTGAGATCTGTTTGTTGGCTCCAGGACAACGATTCCGAGCAGCGTTCTAAGGATGGATGGCTGGGTAGGCCACCTCGCATTCCAATTGTCTCCAAGCAACAAGACAGGTTAGATTGGTCTGATCAGGGGGAGCAACCGAGGAGGCTGAGTTGAAATGGACTCTCCCGTGGATGTGTCCTAATATGATTTTGTGTCTATGGAGACCTTGGAATGAAGCGGTGGCACTGGGGCCCTGAAGGGTTCTCCTAAATAGAGGCTTTCACACAGCTCCATCGTGCAAGTTTCCCATGTGTAGATGAGATTTGTTCTGATGGGTGAGTCAAGAAACAGCCATATGCTGTTATTGAAATCCAGGCCTCTGAGGAGAGATGCCTGGAAACCAAAGCAATGGATCCGATAGGTGCCTAGGGGACTGTTCGTTCCTTTTTACCTCTGGGGACATCAGTCTAGGGGTCTGAGTGCAGGTAGGTGCTCAGATGGGCCCAGATTGCCCCTGTTTGTCCTGGAAAGCCACAAATATTGCGATGGCCTCAGGGACTTTGGAGGTTTTTATCCTATTAGTAGGGTTGTGGCCATTGGAATCGGCACATACAATTCCCTTGGAGAGGGCAAAAACAGTCGTCAGTTTTGGCTCCAGGGGCCTGAGCCTGTAGGGTGTGTGTAGGCCAGGGTTGTTTGGACAGTTGTCTGAAAACACAGACTCGTCTTATGTTTCGGGTCATAGGTATGGCAGGACTGATCTACAGACCACAAGGAGAACATGGAAATGGACGAGTCTTACTCTCTGGAGGTTTGGCCCCGTCCAAAGAGTTTCGGGTCATTCTGTGGGATGGAAGAAATCCGTTTTTTTGTTGTTGTTGCTTTGTTTTGTTTTGTTTTTCAAACTCAGTTGTCTAACCAAATGAGCGATTCCAGAGGAGAGCCCTGGGTAGGGGCGATTGGACAAAAGAAATCTGGTTTAAATTTGGGGCTTAGGCCATGTCAAAGCATTATGGCATCTAATGTTCTAGACACTGAAAGGACTTACTAGAGGACAGGACTCATGCTGAGGGTCACAATGCTTGTTTATGCCCTCGTCGCACTCAAGAATGGGCGGGACCTCAGGGTGAATGCTTGTTTCTCCTACACTGAACCTTGGACAACATGGCAACCACAAGGTTTCTTGTCGTGGATAAAGAGGAGTTCTGATTTCTGCATCACACTCACCCCTGGAGAGTGATTGGAGATAAGGTCTAGGTTCTGAAGCCTGAATACTTAGGTAGGGAAGAAATAATGACCTAAGGCCACTGCGGGTCTTATGGTCTCAGGGTGCCGTCAGTGTCTGGGTGTTGCTCAGGATGTCCCGGCTCAGGTTGTGTCAGACAGTGCATTACTGCCCAGGTAGACTATATAATATGGGTACATTCGAGTGCCGTGTAGGTTTATTTTCATTTAATGTTCCGGGTAGCTCATTAGGCAATATTTTGTTTCTAGAGGGCAGGCAGAGTGCTGCAATGATGGTCCGGTATTGCCAAACTTGTGGGCTTCGGGGCCAGGAGTGTGAGGACGGAATTCTGAGAAAACAAGCTAGACTTGGGATTCAGGGACTAGGGTACGGCATGTACCTCCTGAAGATCTGAAGTAATATCTCATGCATCTGAAGTCAGAGCGAGGATCAGACGTTGGCTCAGCTTGGATTTTCTGTTCATGACGGCCCCTTCATGATGGGAGCCGAATCTCGAGTCCATGGAGGTTTTCCCACGTTGGGAGTGGTGGAAGGCCCCCTCCTAGGATTCCTTCTGCGGGACAATTGAGACCTGTTGGACAGCTCCAGGACATCCCATATGGATGAGTCCAGACCAGCGTTCGAGGATGGATGCCTGGGAAGCCAGCCTCGCATTCCAATTGTCTCCTAGGGACAAGACAGTTTAGATCTGATGGCTCTGCGGGAGCAACCGGGGTGGCTGAGTTGAAATGGACTTTCCTGAGGATTGGTCTAATGTGTGTTTGTGTCCATGAGGGCCTTGGAATGGGGCGGTGGCACCGGGACCCTGAAGTATTCTCCTAAGCTTTTGACATAGCTCCCATGCACATGTTTCCTTGTGGAGACGAGGTTTGTTCTGATGGGTGCCTCAGGAAAACCCCAATTATGGTATTGGAACCCAGGGTTTTGAGGAGACATGCCTGTAAACCAAAGCAATGGATCCGATTTTGGCCTAGGGTCCTGTCTGGTTCAATATTCTTCTCTGGGGACATCCATCTAGGGTATGAGTGGAGGTAGATGCTCAGCTGGTGACAGACTGAACTTTTTGTCCCGGGTGACCTATACTATTGGGATGGCCTCATGGACTTTGGAGGGTTTTCCTAATTTGTACGATTTTGGACAATGGAATGGGCAGAATTCCCATGGATTGGGAAGGCACAGTCCTAATGTGTGGCTCCAGGGTCCCCAGCCTGGATGGTGTGTGGCCCAGGACTTTGAGGACAGAAGTCTGAAAACACAAACTCAGCTTATGTTTGGGGACGTAGGTATGGCAGGCCCGATCTACAAACCATGAGAAGACATCTTCAGGATATGAAGATAGTGCGAGTCTGAGGCGCTTGCTTAGGCTTTTGTCTCTGGATTTTGTATCAGCGATGGCCGTGGAATGTCGAGGAGGCTTCATGGGGCATGGACGAATCTTGCTCTCCGTGGATTTGGCCCTATCCCAATTGTTTTCCGTCAATCTGCTGGATGGAGTACTCCTTTCAGTGTTGATACCTCAGGTGTCCGACCAAAAGCGGAATTCCAAAGCAGAGCCCTGGGGAAGAGTGAAGGGACAACCCGAACTATGGTTAAAAATTGGGGCCTATGGGCATCGCAAGCCCAATATGCTGTCTCTTCATCCAGCCACTGAGAGGCCTTACCTGAGGACTGGGCTAAGGCTGAGGGTCACAATGTGTGTTTGCCACCTATGTGGCCCGCGAGCAATGGTGGGGTCTCATCGGACACACAGGTATCCACTACACTGAACATTATACAACAAGTCTAACACAAGGTTTCTTGCCATCGGGAAGGAGTTCTGATTTCTGCATCATTTTCAAACACGGGCAGTGATTGGAGATATGGTCTAGATTCTAAATCCTGAAAACCGAGGCTGGGAAGAGATAATGACCTAAGGCAATGACTGGTCCGATGTGCTCAGTGAGCGGCCAGCTGTTTGGATGAGCCTGGAGGTCCAGGCTCAGCCTCTGTCAGAAAGGGCATTATTGCCCAAGTCAGCCTATATATTTTGGGTACAACCAAGTGGCGTGCAAGTTGATCTTCATTTGGGGTTTCTGGGTAGCCCCAGAATGCAATGTTTTTCTTCTGGAGGGCAGGGAGAGTGCTGCATTATAATTCTGGAGGGCTTGTGGGCCATTAGTCTGAGGATGGAAGTCTGAAGACACAAGGTAGGCTTAGGTTTCTGTTGAGGACATCGCAGGCACAATTTACAGACCTGAACCGAGATCTCGTGCATCTGAAGTCAGGGTGAGGATCAGACAATCACTCAGTTTAGACCTTATGTCCCTGAGGGCCCCTTCATGAAGGGGGGGGGATCACGAGATCATGGGTGTTTTCTCACGATGGGAGTTGTGAGAAGCTCCCAACTGTAAAGATTCTTCTGAAGGACAATTGAGACCTGTTGGTTGGCTCCAGTCCAACGATTCCGGGCAGGGTTCTAAGGATGGATGGCGGGGTAGGCCACCTCGCATTCCAATTGTCTCCTAGCAACAAGACAAGTTAGATCTGCTGGATCTCGCGGAGCAACCGAATACGCTGAGTTGAAATGGACTCTCCTGTGGATGGGTCCTAATGTGTTTTTGTGTCTATGGATACCTTGGAATGACCTGGTGGCACTGGGGCCATGACGGGTTCTACTAAACAGAGGCTTTGACATCGCTCCCACGTGCAAGTTTCCCATGTGTAGATGAGATTTGTTCTGATGGGTCAGTCATGAAACAGTCATATGCTGGTACTGAAATCCAGGCCTCTGAGGAGAGATGTGTCTTGAAACCAAAGCAATGGATCCGATTAGGGCCTAGGGGCCTGTTCGTTCCTTTTTACCACTGGGGATATCCGTCTACAAGTTTGAGTGCAGGTAAGTTCTCAGATGGGCTCAGATTGCTCCTCTTTGTCCTGGGTAGCCACCACTATTGGGATGGCCTCAGGGACTTTGGAGGTTTATCTTATTAGTAGCGTTTTGGCCATTGGAATGGGCACACAGAATTCCCTTGGAAAGGGCAAGTACAGTCCTCAGCTTGGCTCCAGGGGCCTAAGCCTATAGGCTGTGTAGGCCAGGTCTGTTTGGACAGTTGTCTGAAAACAGAAACTCGGCTTATGTTTCGGGTCATAGTTATGGCAGGACTGATCTACAGACCATGAGGAGAACTCTTCGGGATATGAAAAAGGGGGCGAGTGTGAGGCTCTTGCTCAAGTTTTTATCTCTGGTTATCGTGTCACTCATGGTCGTGAAATTCCCGGTGACTTCATGGGAAATGGACGAGTCTTACTCCCTGGGGGTTTGGCCCAGTCCAAAGAGTTTGGGGTCATTCTGTGGGATGGAATAAGTCAGTTTTTTTGTTGTTGTTGTTTTGTTTTGTTTTGCTTTTCAAACTCAGGGGTCCCACCAAATGAGGGATTCCAGAGTAGAGCCCTGGGTAGGGGCGATTGGACAACCAGAAATCTGGTTAAAATTGGGGCCTAGGGACAGCTAGACTTGGGTTTCATGGCGAGGGCACGGCATGTACCCCCTGAAGATCTGAAGCAATATCTCATGCATCTGAAGTCAGAGCGAGGATCAGACGTTGGCTCAGCTTGGATTTTCTGTTCATGACGGCCCCTTCATAAAGGGAGCTGAATCTCGAGGCCGTGCAGGTTTTCCCACGTTGGGAGTGGTGGGATGCCCACTCCTAGGATTCCTTCTGCGGGACAATTGAGACCTGTTGGACAGCTCTAGGACATCACATATGGATGAGTCCAGACCAACGTTCGAGGATGGATGCCTGGGAAGCCCGCCTCACATTCCAATTGTCTCCTAGCGACAAGACAGTTTAGATCTGATCGCTCTGCGGGAGCAACCGGGGTGGCTGAGTTGAAATGGACTTTCCTGAGGATTGGTCTAATGTGTGTTTGTGTCCATGAGGGCCTTGGAATGGGGTGGTGGCACTGGGACCCTGAAGTATTCTCCTAAGCTTTTGACATAGCTCCCATGCACAAGTTTCCTTGTGGAGACGAGGTTTGTCCTGATGGGTGCCTCTGGAAAACCCCAATGCTGGTATTGGAACCCAGGGTTTTGAGGAAACATGTTTGTACACCAAAGCAATGGATCCGATTTTGGCCTAGGGTCCTGTCTGGTTCAATATTCTTCTCTGGGGGACATCCATCTAGGGTATGAGTGGATTTAGATGCTCAGCTTGTGTCAGACTGCCCTTTTTTGTCCCGGGTGACCTATACTATTGTGATGGCCTCATGGACTTTGGAGTGTTCTCCTAATTTGTACGATTTTGGACAATGGAATGGGCAGAATTCCCATGGATTGGGTAGGCACAGTCCTAATGTGTGGCTCCAGGGTCTCCAGCCTGGATGGTGTGTGGCCCAGGACTTTGAGGACAGAAGTCTGAAAACACAAACTCAGCTTATGTTTGGGGACGTAGGTATGGCAGGCCCGATCTACAAACCATGAGAAGACATCTTCAGGATATGAAGATAGTGCGAGTCTGAGGCGCTTGCTTAGGCTTTTGTCTCTGGATTTTGTATCAGCGATGGCCGTGGAATGTCGAGGAGGCCTCATGGGCCATGGACGAATCTTGCTCTCTGTGGATTTGGCCCGATCCCAATTGTTTTTTTGTCAATCTGTTGGATGGACGACTCCTTTCAGGGTTGTTACATCAGGTGTCCCACCAAAAGAGGAATTCCAAGCAGAGCCCTGGGGAAGAGTGAAGGTACAACACGAACTATGGTTAAAAATTGGGGCCTATGGGCATCGCAAGCCCAATATGCTGTCTCTTCATCCAGCCACTGAAGGCCTTACCTGAGGACTGGGCTAAGGCTGAGGGTCACAATGTGTGTTTGCTACCTATCTGGACCGCGAGCAATGGCGGGGCCTCAAGGGACACACTGGTTTCCACTACACTGAACGTTGGACAACAAGCCAACCACAAGTTTTCGTGCCATCGGGAAGGAGTTCTGATTTCTGCATCATTCTCAAACCTGGGCAGTGATTGGAGATAAGGTCTAGGTTCTGAAGCCTGAAAACTGAAGTTGGGAAGGGATAACGACCTAAGGCCATGGGGGGTCTGATGTTCTCAGTTTGTAGCCAGCTGTCTGGGTGGGCCTAGGCGGTCCAGGCCCAGGCTGTGTCACAAAGGGCATTATTGCCCAGGTCATCCTATATATTTTGGGTATAGCCAAGTGTCGTGCAGGTTGATCTTCATTTGGGGTTTCTAGGTAGCCCCAGAGGGCAATGTATTTCATCTGCAGGGCAGGTAGAGTGCTGCATTGTAGTTCTGGATTGCCAAACTGGTGGGTTGTGAGCCAGTAGTCTGTGGACAGAAGCCTGAGGACACAAGCTAGGCTTAGGTTTCTGGGTGAGGACATGGCAGGCACAAACTGGAGACCTGAACCGAGATCTCGTGTATCTGAAGTCAGGGTGAGGATCAGACGATCACTCAGTTTGGACCTTATGTCCCTGATGGCCCCTTTATGAAGGGGGGGGGATCACGAGGCCATGGGGGTTCTCTCACGATGGGAGTTGTGAGAAGCTCCCAACTGCAAAGATTCCTCTGCAGGACAAATGAGACCTGTAGGTTGGCTCCAGGCCAACGATTTTGAGCAAGGTTTTAAGGATGAATGGCTTGGTAGCCCACCTCGCATTCAAATTGTCTCCTAGCAACAAGACAAGTTAGATCTGCTGGATCTCGTAGAGCAACCGAATACGCTCATTCGAAATGGACTCTCCTTTGGATGGGTCCTAATGTGTTTTTTGTGTCTATGGAGACCGTGGAATGAAGCGGTGGCAATGGGGCCCTGAAGGGTTCTCCTAAAGAGAGGCTTTCACACAGCTCCATCGTGCAAGTTTCCCATGTGTAGATGAGATTTGTACTGATGTGTGAGTCAAGAAACAGCCATATGCTGGTATTGAAATCCAGGCCTCTGAGGAGAGATGCCTGGAAACCAAAGCAATGGGTCCGATTAGTGCGTAGGGGCCTGTTCGTTCCTTTTTACCTCCTGGAACATCAGTCTACAGGTCTTAGTGCAGGTAGGTTCTCGGATGGGCTCAGATTACTCCTGTTTGTCCTGGGAAACCACCACTATTGGGATGGCATCAGGGACTTTGTAGGTTTATCCTATTAGTAGGGTTGTGGCCATTGGAATGGTCACACAGAATTTCCTTGGAGAGGGCAAGTACAGTCCTCAGGTTGGCTCCAGGGGCCTGAACCTGTAGGGTGTTTAGGCCAGGGCTGTTTGGACAGTTGTCTGAAAACACAAACTCGGCTTATGTTTCGGGTCATAGGTATGGCAGGACTGAACTACAGCCCTTGAGGAGAACTCTTCAGGATATGAAAAAAAGGGCGAGTGTGAGGCTCTTGATCAAGTTTTTGTCTCTGGATATCGTGTCACTCATGGTCGTGAAATTTCCGGGAGACTTCATGGGAAATGGATGAGTCTTATTCTCTTGGGTTTGGCCTTGTCCAAAGAGTTTGAGTTCATTCTGTGGGATGGAAGAAGTCCGTTTTTGTTGTTGTTGTTGTTGTTGTTTTTTTTTTGTTTTGTTTTTTAACCTTGGGTGTCCCACCAAATGAGGAATTCCAGAGTAAAGCCCTGGGGAGGGGCGACTGGACAACCAATAATCTGGTTAAAAATGGGGCCTAGGGACATGTCAAGCCCATTATGACATCTAATGGTCCAGGCACTGAGAGGACTTACTAGAGGACAGGACTCACGCTGAGGGTCACAATGCGTGTTTATGCCCTTGTCGCACTCAAGAATGGGCGGGGCCTCAGGGTGAATGCTGGTTTCTCCTACACTGATCGTTGGACAACTTTCCAACCACAAGGCTTCTTGCCTTGGGTAAGGAGAAGTTCTGATTTCTGCATCACATTCAACCCTTTTGTCAGGGCTTGGTGTTACTGTCTAAGTTCTGAAGCCTGAAAAGTTAGGTTGTGAAGAGATAACGAGCTAAGACCATGGCGGGTGTGATGTTCTCAGTGTGCGGTCAGCTGTCTCGGTTTTGGTCAGGAGGTCCGGCTCATTCCTATCAGACAGTGTATTAGTGGCCAGGTTAGACTATCTAATTTGGGTACATTCGAGTGCCATGTATGTCTATCCTCATTTGGGTTATGTGAGAAACTCCATAGGTCAAAATTTTTGTTCTGGAAGGCAGGCAGAATGCTTCATTTTGTGTCCCGAATTTCCAAATGTGAGGGCTTGGGGGCCAGGAGTGTGAGGACGGAAGTCTGAGAACACAAGCTAGTCATAGGTTTCAGGGCGAGGGCAAGGAAAGCACACTCTGCAGAGTTGCATCGAGATCTCGTGCATCTGAATTCAGGGTGGTGAAGATCAGACGTTGTCTTAGGTTGAAGTTCCTGTCCATGATTTCCCCTTCATAAATGGGGGGGGGGGCATCACACAAAGCCATCTAGATTTTCCCAGGTTGGGAGTTGTGAGATGCTCCAAAACTCAAGGATTCCTTCTGCTGGACATTTGAGACCTGTTGGATGGCTCCAGGACATCCCATACGGAATGACACCAGAGCAGAGCTCTAAGGATGGATGGTTGGGCAGCCCGCCTCGCACTCCAATTGTCTCCTAGTCAAGACAGGTTCAGTGTGCTCGCTCTGGGGGAGCAACCAAGGGAGCTGAGTTGAAATGGAATTTCCTGTGGATGGGTTCTAATGTGGATTTCTGTCCATGGAGACCTTGTAATGGGGCAGTGGCACACAGGCCCTGAAGGATTCTCCTAACTGGAGATTTTGAGACATCTTCAAAGGATAATTTTCCCATGTGGAGAAGAGATTTGTTCTGATTGCTGCCTCATGAAATCCCCATATGCTAATATTGGAAACCAGGCCTCTGAGGAGAGATACCTGTAACCGAAAGCAATGAATCTGATTCAGGCCTAGGGGCCTGTCTGATTCAATCTTCTTCTCTGGGGACATCCATCTACGCTGAGTAGTGGTAGATGCTCAGCTGGTTTCAGATGACCCTTGTTTGTCCTGGGTGGCCTACATTATTGGGATGTACTTGGGGACTCTGGAGGTTTTTCCTAATATGTACGAATGTGGACAATGGAATGGGCAGAATACCCGTGGTATGGACAAGCACAGTCCTAATGTGTGGCTCAGGGTCCCCAGCCTGGATGGTGTGTGGCCCAGGACTTTGAGGACAGAAGTCTGAAAACACAAACTCAGCTTATTTTTGGGGACGTAGGTATGGCAGGCCCGATCTACAAACCATGAGAAGACATCTTCAGGATATGAAGATAGTGCGAGTCTGAGGCGCTTGCTTAGGCTTTTGTCTCTGGATTTTGTATCAGTGATGGCCGTGGAATGTCGAGGAGGCCTCATGGGCCATGGACGAATCTTGCTCTCTGTTCATTTGGCCCAATCCCAATTGTTTTTTGTCAATCTGTTGGATGGAGGACTCCTTTCAGGGTTGTTACATCAGGTGTCCCACCAAAAGAGGAATTCCAAAGCAGAGCCCTGGGGAAGAGTGAAGGGACAACACGAACTATGGTTAAAAATTGGGGCCTAGGGGCATGGCAAGCCCAATATGCTGTCTCTTCATCCAGCCACTGAGAGGCCTTACCTGAGGACTGGGCTAAGGCTGAGGGTCACAATGTGTGTTTTTGCTACCTATCTGGACCGCGAGCAATGGCGGGGCCTCAAGGGACACACTGGTTTCCACTACACTGAACGTTGGACAACAAGCCAACCACAAGTTTTCCTGCCATTGGGAAGGAATTCTGATTTCTGCATCATTTTCAAACCTGGGCAGTGATTGGGGATAAGGTCTAGGTTCTGAAGCCTGAAAACTGAGGTTAGGAAGGGATAACGACCTAAGGCCATGGGGGGTCTGATGTTCTCAGTTTTTAGCCAGCTGTCTGGGTGGGCCTAGGAGGTCCAGGCTCAGGCTGTGTCAGAAATGGCATTATTGCCCAGGTCATCCTATATATTTTGGGTATAGCCAAGTGTCGTGCAGGTTGATCTTCATTTGGGGTTTCTAGGTAGCCCTAGAGGGCAATGTATTTCTTCTCAGGGCAGGTTGAGTGCTGCATTGTAGTTCTGGATTGCCAAACTGGAGGACTCGTGAGCCAGTAGTCTGTGGACAGAAGTCTGAGGACACTGCTAGGCTTAGGTTTCAGGGTGAGGACATGGCAGGCACAATCTACAGACCTGAACCGAGATCCCGTGCATCTGAAGTCGGGGTGAGGATCAGACGATCGCTCAGGTTGGACATTATGTCCCTGATGGCCCCTTTATGAAGGGGGGGGATCATGTGGCCATGGCGGTTCTCTCACGAAGGGAGTTCTGAGAAGCTCCCAACTGCAAAGATTCTTCTGCAGCACAATTGAGACCTGTTGGTTGGCTCCAGGCGAATGATTCAGAGCAGGGTTTTAAGGATGGATGGCGGGGTAGGCCACCTCACATTCCAATTGTCTCCTAGCAACAAGACAAGTTAGATCTGCTGGATCTCGCCGAGCAACCGAATACGCTGAGTTGAAATGGACTCTCCTGTGGATGGGTCCTAATGTGTTTTTGTGTCTATGGAGACCTTGTAATGGGGCAGTGGCACACAGGCCCTGAAGGATTCTCCTAACTGGAGTTTTTGAGACATCTTCAAAGGATAATTTTCCCATGTGGAGAAGAGATTTGTTCTGATTGCTGCCTCATGAAATCCCCATATGCTAATATTGGAAACCAGGCCTCTGAGGAGAGATACCTGTAACCGAAAGCAATGAATCTGATTCAGGCCTAGGGGCCTGTCTGATTCAATCTTCTTCTCTGGGGACATCCATCTACGCTGAGTAGAGGTAGATGCTCAGCTGGTTTCAGATGACCCTTGTTTGTCCTGGGCGGCCTACATTATTGGGATGTCCTTGGGGACTCTGGAGGTTTTTCCTAATTTGTACGATTGTGGACAATGGAATGGGCAGAATTCCCGTGGTATGGACAGGCACAGTCCTGATGTGTGGTTCCAGGGGCCACAGCCTGAAGGGTCTGTGGGCCAGGAATGTGGGGACAGAAGTCTGAAAACACAAACTCGGCTTAGGTTTGGGAAGTAGGTATGGCAGGCCCGATCTACAGACCGTGAGGAGAACTCTTCGGGATACGACAAAAGAGCGAGTGTGAGGCGCTTGCTCAGACTTTTGTCTCTGGATTTGTTGTCAACGATGGCTGTGGAGTCTCGGGGAGGCCTCATGGGCCATGGACGAGACTTCCTCTCTGTGAATTTGGTCCAATCCCAATTGTTTGGGGTCAATCTGAAGGATGGGAGGAGTCCTTTTAGTTTTGTTACCTCAGGTGTCCCACCAAAAGAGGGATTCCAAAGCAGAGCTCTGGGGAGGGATGAATGGACAAACCGAACAATCCAATTGGGGTGAGGTCGAGAACCGAGCAGGTTGATCCTCATTTGGGGTTTATGGAGATCCCCATAGAGCAACGTTTTTCTTCTGGAGGGCCAGCATAGGGCTGCATTTTGGTTCCAGAATTCCAAGTCTTGAAGACATGTTTGCCAGGAGTGTGAGGAAGGAAGTCTGAAAACACAAGGTAGCACGAGGTTTGGGCCCACTGTGCAGAGGCTGAATCGAGATCTCCTGCATCTGAGCTCAGGGCGAATATCAGATGTTGCCTCAAGCTGGAGTTTGTGTCCGTGACGGCCCCTTCCTGAAGGGGGTGGGGGCGTCATGAGGCCAGGGAGGTTTCCCTACGCTGGGAGTTGTGAGCTGCTCCAAACTTCAAAGTTTCCTTCTTCAGGACAGTCGAGTACTATGGGATGGTTCCAGGATGCCCCATACAGAAAGACTCAAGAGCAGGGGCCTAAGCATGGATGCCGAGAAACGCCAACTCCCCTTCCCATTGCCTGGTCGAGACAAGGCACGCTCAATCTGCGGGCTCTTGGGTGAGCTACCAAGAAGGCTGAGTTTAAATGGACTTTCATGAGGATGAGTCATAATGTGGGTTGGTGGCCATGGAGACCTTGGAATGTGGCAGTAGCTAAGGGACTCTGCAGGATTCTCCAACCCGAAGGGTTTGACACAACTCCAACAAGGAAGCTTTCCATGTGGAGATGAGAGGTGTTCTGTCTGGTGCCTCCGGATAGCCCCATATGCTGGTCTTCGAACCCAGGCCTCTGAGGAGTGATACCTGGACACCAAAGCCAGAGTTCATAATAGGGCCTAGGGGCCTGCCTGGTTCAATCTTCCGTCTCTGCGGATATCAGTCTGTGTGTCTGCATGGAGGTAGTAGTTTGCTCAGCTGGTGTCATAATGCCCCTGTTTGTCCAGTGCGGCTTGTGGTAGTGGGATGTCCTTGGGGACCTTGAGGTTTCTACTATTTTGTAGAGTTGTGGCCAATGGAACGGGCAGTTTCTTAGGAGAGAGCAGGCACAGTTCTGTGGTGTGGCTCCAGAGACCCCAGCCTGGAGGCAGTGTGGGCCACGGCTGTGCAGACTGACATCCAAAAACCCAAACTCAGCTCAGGTTTGGGTACGAGGTTATGGCAGGCCTGATCTACAGTCCGTGAGGGGAGCTCCTCTGGATATGAAAGAAGGGTGAGTGGGAGGCAGTCGCTCAGTCTTTTGTCTCTGGATATTTTGTCCACAATGGCCATTTAATGTAGGAGTTGCCTCATGGGTCGTATAAGTCTCCCTCTCTGGTAGTTTGTCCAGCCCCCAAGATTTTGGGGTCATTCTGTGGGAAGGGAAGAGTCCTGTTTTCTGCTTCATGTGTCCCCCCAGTAGAGGGATTCTGGAGCAAGAAGTGGGTACTGACAACTGGAATACTCGCTCTCTGGTTAACCTGGGGGCCTATGGATATGACAAGCCCCATATGCAGGATCTTGGTCCAGCCACTGAGAGGCGTTACTTTAATAAGGGACTCACGCTACAGGTCACAATGCATGTCTGTGCCCTAAGCGGCCCTCAAGCACTGGCGTGGACTTTCCGACAATGCAGGTTTTCCCACATTGAATGTTGGACAATATGCCAACCACAAGGTTTCTGGACATGGGGAAGGAGGAATTCTAATTTCTGCATCACGTTCACACCAGGGCAGTGATTGGAGATAAGGTCTAGGTTCTGAAGCCTGAAAACCGAGGTTGGGAAGAGATGACGAACTACAGCCATAGCGGGTCCCTTGTGTCCAGGTTGGAGCCCGCTGTCTAGGTGTCGTTTGGGATGTCTTGTCTCAGGCTGTGCCAGACAGGGCATTCGTATTCAGGGTAGGCTGTATAATTGCTTTACAGTTGAGTGGCATGCATTAGATAATCATTTGGGGTTTATTATTAGCAGCATAGGGCAAAGTTTTTTCTTCTGGAGGGCAGGCAGAGTGCTGCATTGTGGCTTCGGAATTCCCAAACTGGAGGGCTTGTGGGCCAGGAGAGTGAGGACGGAAGTCTGAGAACACAAGCTAGGCTTAGGTTTCGGGGAATGGACATGGCAGGCACACTCTGCAGAGCTGAATTGAGATCTCATGAGTCTGAAGTCAGGTCGAGGATCAGACTTTGGCTCAGGTTGGAGTTTCTGTCCATGTTGGCCCCTTCATGAAGGGGGGGGGGCATTATGAGGCCATGGGGGTATTCCCACTATTAGAGTTGTGAGATGCTCCAAACCGCAAGGATTCCTTCTGTGGGACAATTAAGATTTGTTGGATGGCTCCAGGACGTCTCTTAAGGTATTTTTCCAGAACAGGTTTCTAAGTATGGATGCCTGGGCAGACAGCCTCAATTCCAATTGTCTCCTAGCAACAAGAAACGTTTGATCTGCTGGCTTGGGGTAGCATCAGAGGGGGCTGAGTTGGAATGGACTTTCCTGAGCATGGTCTTAAATGAGTTGAAATGGACTTTCCTGAGGATGGTCTTAATGTTGGTTTGAGTCCATTGAGACCTTGGTATGGGGCAGTGGCACCAGGGCCCTGAAGGATTCTCCTAACCAGAGGTGATAACAAAGCTCCAATGAGCAAGTTTTCCATGGGGAGACGAGATTTGTTCTTATTGGTGCCTCAGGAAACCACCATTTGCTGGTATTGGAAATGAGGCCTCTGAGGAGAGATGCCTGGAAACCAAAGCAATGGATCTGATTAGGGCCTAGGGGCCTGTCCGGTTCAATATTCTTCTCTGGGGACATCTTTTGTCTGAGTGGAGGTAGTTGCTCAGCTGGTTTGAGATCACACCTGTTTTTGTCCTGGGCGGCCTACACTATTGGGATGGCCTCGGTAACTTTGGAGGTTTTTCCTAATTTGCAAGGTTGTGGCCAATGGAATGGGAAGAATTCTCTTGAAAGGGAAGCACAGTCCTGAGGTGTGGCTCCAGGGACCCAAGTGTGGAGCGTGTGTGGTCCAGGGCTATTTGGACAAAAGTCTGAAAACACAAACTCCACTTAGGTTTGGGTCTGTAGGTATGGCCGGCCCGATATATAGACCATGAGGAGAACTCTTCGGGATATGAACAAAGGGAGAAAGTGAGGTGCTTGCTCATGCTTATTTTTTTCTGGATATGTGTCACCGATTGCCATGGAATGTCCGGGTGTCCTCATGGGCCATCGATGAGGCTCCCTTTCTGGGGATTTGACCCAATCCCAAGAGTTTGGGGTCATTCTGTGGGAAGGAGGAGGCCTTTCTGTTTTTTTTTTTTTTTTTACCTCAGGTGGACCACCAAAAGAGGGATTCCACAGCAGAGTCCTGGGGAGGGGCGACTGGACAACCAGAACTCTGGTTAACATTGGGACCTAAGAACATGGTTAAGCCCCATATGTGGGCTCTTGGTCCAGACACTGAGAGGCCTTCCTTGAGCATAGGGCTCACATTGAGTTTCACAATGTGTTTTTGTGCCCAAGGAGCCCCTCAAGTCAGGGCGTGGCCTAATGTACCATGCTGGTTTCTCCTACACTGAACGTTGCACAATATGGCAACCACAAGGTTTCTGGCCATGGGGAAGAAGGAGTTCTAATTTCTGCAACACTTTCACTCCTGGACTGTGATTGGATTTAAGGTCTAGGTTCTGAAGCCTGAAAACTGAGGTTGGGAAGAGATGAAGACCTAAGGCCATGGTGTGTCTGATGTGCTCAGTGTTCGGCCAGCTCTTGAGTGTGGGTTGGGAGGTGCAGGCTCAAGCTGTGGCAGACAGGGAATTAGTGCCCAGGCTAGACTGTATCATTGGGGTGCAGTCGAGTTTCGTGCAGGTTGGTACTCATTTGTGGTTACTGGGAAGCCCCAGAGGGCAACGTTTTTCTTTCTGGAAGGAAGACACAGTGTCACATAGTGGCTCCAGAATTCCCAAACTGGAAGGCTTGAGGGCCAGGAGTGTGAGGAAAAAATTCTGAGAACACAATCCAGACTTAGATTTTGGGGTGAGGGGACGGCAGGAACCCTCTGCAGAGATGATTCGAGATCCCGTGTACCTGAAGACAGAGCTAGGATCAGACGTTGGCTCAGGTTGGAGTTTCTGTCCATGACGGCCCCTTCATGAAGGGGAGGGTGTCACGAGGCCATGGAGGTTTTCCCACGATGGGAATTGTGAGATGCTCCAAACCGCAATGATTCCTTCCGTGGGACAGTCGAGACCTGCTGGATGGCTCCAGGACATCCCATAAGGAAGCTATCCAGAGCAGGGTTCTAAGGATGATTGCGTGGGCAGCCTGCCTCCCATTCCAGGTGTCTCATAGCGCCAAGGCAAGTTCGATCTGCTGGATATAGGGGAGTAACCGAGGCGGGTGTGTTGAAATGGGTGAGTTGAGGATGGGTCATAATGTGCATTTGTGTCCATGGAGACCTTGGAATGGGGTGCTTGATCCGGGGCCTTGAGGGATGTTCATAACCGGAGGTTTTGATGGAGCTCTAAAGAGTAAGTTTCCTATGTAGAGAAGAGAATTGTTTTGATGAGTGCCTAAGGAATCTCCCATATGCTGGTATTGGAAACCAGGACTCTGAGGAGAGATGCCTGGAAAGAAAAGCAATGGATATGATTAGGGCCTAGGTGCCTGTCCGGTTCAATCTCTTTCCTGGGGATACGTGTCTATGGATCTGAGGGGAGGTAGTTGCTCGGCTTGTGTCAGATCGCCCCTGTTTGTCCTGGGCAGCCTATAATATTGAGAATGGCCTCGGGACTTTGGAGTATCTCCTAATCTATAGGGTTGTGGCCAATGGAATGGGCAGAAATCCCCTGGAGAGGGCAGGCACAGTTCTGAGTTTGGCTATAGGGGCCCAGCCTTGAGGGTGTGAGGGCCAGGCCTGTGGGGACAGAAGTCTGAAAACACAAACTCCGCTTAGGATTGGGGACATAGGTATAGCACGCCCAATCTACAGACCGTGATAACACTTCGGGTTAAGAAAAAGGGTCAGTTTGAGGTGCTTGCTCAGGTTTGGTCTCTGGATTTGTGTCAACAATGTGGGTCGAATGCTGGCGTGGCCTCATGGGTTGTGGACGGCTTTCCTTCTCTGAGAATTTGACCCAATCCCAAGAGTTTAGGTACATTCTGTGGGATGGGAGGAGTCCTTTCTGTTTTTATTTTATTTTATGTACCTCATGTGTGCCAATAAAAGAGGGATTCCAGTGCAGAGTCCTTGGGAGGGACAACTGGATAACCCCAACTCTGTTTAAGTTTGGGGGCCTAGGGGCATGGCAAGTCCAATATGTGGGCTCTTGATTCAGACACTGAGAGGTCTTCCTTCAGGACAGGGCTCATGCTGAGGGTCACAATGCCTATTTGTGCCCAACAAGGCCCTCAAGCATGGGAAGGGCCTCATGGGCCACGCTGGATTCTCCTACACTGAACGTTGGAGAATATGCCAACCACAAGGTTTCCGGCCATGGCGAAGGAAGAGTTGTGATTTCTGCATCACGTTCACCCCTGGACAGTGATTGGAGTTTAGGTCTAGGTTCTGAAACCCGAAAACCGAGGTTGGGAAGAGATGAAGACCTAAGGACCTGATGGGTACAATGAGCTCAGTGTGTGGGCTAGCTGTTGACCGTAGGTCTGGAGGTGTGGGCTCATGCTGTGTCAGACAGGGCATTAGACAGGGTAGACTGTATATTTGGGGTGCAGTCGAGTGGCGTTCAGTTGATCCTCATTCGGGTTTCTAGGTAGCTCCATAAGGCAACGTTTTTCTTCTGGAGTGCAGGCAGAGTGCTGCATTGTGGCCCCAGTATTGCCAAACTGTAAGGCTTTTGGGCCAGGGGTGTGAGGACGGTAGTCTGAGAACACAAGCTAGGCTTAGTTTTTGGGGAGAGGTCACAGAAGGCACACTCTGCAGAGCTGAATCAAGATCTCATGCACCTGAAGCCAGGGCGAATATCAGACGTTTGCTCAGGTTGGAGTTTCTGTCCATGATGGCCCCTTTATAAAGTGGAGCGTCTCAAGAGGCCATGAAGATTTTCCCACAATGGGAGTTGTGAGATGCACCAGACTGCAAAGATTCCTTCTGTGGGACACTTGAGACCTGTTGGATGGCTATAGGATGTCCCATATGGAACGACTCCAGAGTAGGGTTCTAAGGATGGATGCCTGGGCAGCCCGCCTCCCATTCTAGTTGTCTCCTAGCAACAAGGCAGGTTTGATCTGCAGGCCCTGGGGGAGAAACCAAGGGGCATGAGTTGACATGGACTCTACCGAGGATAGATCATAATGTGGGTTTAAGTCCATGGAGACCTTGGAATGGGGCACTTGATCCGGGGCCCTGAAAGATTCTCCTAAACAGAGGTTTTTATAGAGCTCCAAAGAGTACATTTCCTATGTGGAGACGAGATTTTTCTATGAGTGCCTCAGTAATCCCCCATATGCTGGTATTGGTAACCAGGCCTCTGAGGAGAGATGCCTGGAAACAAAAGCAATTGATCTGATTAGGGCCTAAGTGCCTGTCCAGTTCAATCTTGTTCTATGGGGATATCTGTCTCTGGGTCTGAGTGGAGGTAGTTTCCTAACTTGTGAAAGATCATCCCTGTTTGTCCTGGGCAGCCAAAATTATTGGGATGGCCTCGGGGAGTTTGGAGGTTTCTCCTAATCTAAGGGTTGTGGCCAATGGAAATGCCAGAATTCCCCTGGAGAGGGAAGCCACAGTCCTCAGGTGTGGCTCCAGGGGCCCCAGCTTGGAAGGTGTGTGGGCCAGGACTGTGGGGACAGAAGTCTGAAAACACAAACTCAGCTTAGGTTTGGGGATGTATGTATGAAGGCTCGATCTACAGACCGTGAGAATTTTCCGGGCTATGAACAAAGGGCGAGTATGTGGCGTTTGCTCAGGCTTTTGTCTCTGGATTTTGTGCCTACGGTGGCCGTGGAATGTCGGGGTGTCCTCATGGGCCATGGACAAGTCTTTCTCTGGTGATTTGGCCTGATCCCAAGTGGTTGGGATCATTCTGTGGATGGGAAGAGTCCTTTCTGTATATTTTTTTTTTTTACCTCAGGTGTCCCACCAAAGAGGGATTCCAGAGCAGAGCCCTGAGTAGAGGTGACTAGACATCTCTAACTCTGGTTGAGATTGGGTGACTAGGGGCTTTGCAAGCCCCATATGTGGGCTGTTGTTCCAGTCACTAAGAGGCTTTACATGAGGATAGGGCTCACGCTGAGGGTCACAATGTGTGTTTGTGCAAATTGTAGCCCTCAGGGATAGGTGGGGCCTCATTGTCCATGCTGCTTTCTCCTACAAAGAACGTTGGACAACATGCCAACCACAAGGTTTCTTTCCATGGCGAAGGAGAAGTTCTGATTCTTGTATCACGTTCACACCTGAGCAGTGAGTGGAGATAAGGTCTAGGTTCTGAAGGTGAAAACTGAGGTTGGGTAGAGATGATGGCCGAAAGCCATTGTGGGTTTGATATGCTCAGTGTACGGCCAGCTGTCTGGGTGTTGGACTGGAGGTCTGCCTTCAGGCTGTGTCAGACAGGGCTTTAGTGCACAGGCTAGATTGTATAATTGGGGTATGGTGGAGTGGCATGCAGGTTGTTACTCATTTGGCGTTTCTGGTTAGCCCTATAGGGCAACATTTTTCTTCTGGAGGGCAGGCAGAGTTCTGCATTGTGTCTCCAGAATTGCCAAACTGGAGGGGTGTGGCCAGGATTGTGAAGACGGAAGTCTGAGAACACAAGTTAGGCTTAGGTTTCGGGGCGAGGGCACAGCAGGCACACTCTCAAGTGCTGAATCGAGATCTCGTGCTTCTGAATTCAGGGCACGGATCAGACTTTGGCTTAGGATGGAGTTTCTGTCCATGATGGCCCATTTATGAAGGTGTGGGGGGCATCATGAGGAAATGGAGGTTTTCTCACAGTGGGATTGTGTGATGCTTCAAACCGCAAGGATTCATTCTGCGAGACAGTCAAGACAGGTTGGTTGGATTCAAGACGTCCCATAAAGAAATTCTCCAGAGCAGGGTTCTAAGGATGGATGCCTGGGCAGCCCACCTCGCATTCCAACTGTCTCCTAGTGACAAGGCAGGTTTGATCTGCTGGCTCTGGGTGAGCAGCCGAGGGGGTGGATTTGAAATGGACTCTCCTGAGGATGGATCATAATGTAAGTTTGTGTCCTTGGAGACCTTGGAATTGGGCCATGGTGCCAGCGCCCTGAAGGATCCTCCTAACCTGAGGTATTGACACAGCTCCAAAGAGCAAGTTTCTCATGTGGAGATGAGATCTGTTCTGATTGTTTCCTTAGGAAACCCCCATATTCTGATATTGGAAACCAGGCCTCTGAGGAGAGGCCAATGGATCAGAAGTTGGCTCAGGTTGGAGTTTCTGTCCATGATGGCCCCTTTATAAAGGGGAGCATCTCATGAGGCCATGTAGGTTTTCCCATGATAGGAGTTGTGAGATGCTCCAATCTGCAAGGATTCCTTCTGCAGGACAGTCAAGACCTGTTGGAAGGCTCCCAGGACATCCCATATGGAACGGCGCCAGAGCAGGATTCCAACGATGGATGCCTAGAGAGTCTGCTTTACATTCAAGTTGTCTCCTAGCGACAAGGCGGATTTGATATTCTGGCTCTGGGGGAGTAATCAACGGGGCTGAGTTGAAATGTACTCTCCTGCCGAATGGTCATAATGCGGGTTTGTGTCCGTATAGTCCTTGGATTAGGGCGGTGGCTCCGGTTACCTGAAGGTTTCTCCTAACTGGAGGTTTTTACAGAGCTCCAAAGGATAAGTTTTCCATGTGGAGACAAGATTTGTTCTGATTGGTATCTCTGCAATCCGCCATATGCTGGTATTGGAAAACAGGCCTCTGAGGAGAGATGCTTAGAAACAAAAGCAATGGAACCAATTACGTTCTAGGGGCCTGTCCAGTTTAATACCTTTCTCTTGGGATATCTGTCTACGGTTGAGTTGAGGTGGTTGCTCAGCTTGTGACAGATCACCCCTCTTTGTACTGGGCGGCCTACACTATTGGAATGGCCTCTGGGACTTTGGAGGTTTCTCCTAATCTGTAGGGTTGTGGCCAATGGAATGGGAAGAATTTCCTTGGAGAGGGCAGGCACAGTCCTGAGGTGTGGCTCCAGGGGCCTCAGCCTGGAGGGTGTGTGGGACAGGGATGTCAGGATAGAAGTCTGAAAACATGGTTTGGGGACGTAGGTATGGCAGGCCCGATCTACATACTATGAGGAGAATTTTTTGGGCTATGACCTAAGGGTGAGGCTTATGTCTCTGGATTTTGTGTCAATAGTGGCCGTGGAATGTCGGGCTGGCCTCACGGGCCATGGAGGAGTATTTTCTCTCTAGGGTGGCCTGATCCCAAGTGATTGGGGTCATTCTGTGGGTGGGAGGAATCCTTTCTGTGTTTACTTACCTCAAATGTCCCACCAAAGAGGGATTCCAGAGCAGAGCCCTGAGTAGGGGTGACTAGATGTCTCTAAATCTGGTTAAGATTGGGTGACTTGGGGCATGGCAGTCTCCATATGCGGGATCATGGTCCAGCCATTGAGAGGCTTTACTTGAGGACAGGGCTCAAACTGAGGGTCCCAATGTGTGTTTGTGCCCACCGCAGCTCTTAAGCATGGGCAGGGCCTCAGGGACCCTACACTACCCTCAGGGGCCCTACTACTACTCCTGTAGGCCCTACAGGGGTCCTACACTGAACGTTGGATAAGATGCCAAACACAAGATTCTGGCGAGAGGGAAGGAGGAGTTATGATTTCTGCATCACGTTCACCCATGGGAAATGAGTAGAGATAAGGTCTAAGTTTCTGTAGCCTGAAAACCAGGTTGGAAAGAGATGGCAACCTAAGGCCATGGTGGTTCAGATGTTCTCAGTGTACGGCAAGCTGTCTGGGTGTCGGTTGGGATTTCAGGCCTCAGGTTGTGTCAGACAGGGCATTAGTGCACATGCTAGACTATATAATTGGTGTACAGTTGAGTGGCATGCAGGTTTATCCTCATTTGAGGTTTCTGGGTACACCCATAGGGCAACGTTTTTCTTCTAGAGGGCAGGCAGAGTGCAGCACTGTGTCATCGGAAATCTCAAAATGGAGGGCGTATGGTCCAGGAGAGTGAGGACGGAAGTCTGAGAACACCAGCTATGCTTAGGTTTTGGGGTGAGTGCACAGCAGGTGCACTCTGAAGAGCTTAATCAAGATCTCGTGCATCTGAAGTCAAGGCGAAGATCAGCCGTTGGTTCAGGTTGGAGTTTCTTTCCATGATCCGACTTCATGAAGATTGGGGTCATCATGTGAACTTGGAAGCTTTCCATGATATGAGTTGTGAGATGGTCCATGAACAAGGACTCCTGTGGGACAGTCGACACCTGTTGGATGGCTCAAGGATGTCCCATAAGGAACGACGCAAGAGCAGGGTTCTAAGGGTTCTAAGGATCTCTAAGGAGAGATGCCTGGAAACCAAAGCAATAGATCCGATAGGGGCCTATGGGCCTGTTCGTTCCTTTTTACCTCTGGGGATATCAGTCTACGGGTCTGAGTGCCGGTAGGGGCTCAGATGGGCCCAGATTTCCCCTGTTTGTCCTGGGAAGCCACAAATATTGGGATGGCCTCAGGGACTTCGGAGGTTTATCATATTAGTGGGGTTGAGGCCATTGGAATGGGCACATACAATTCCCTTGGAGAGGGCAAGCACAGTTGTCAGGTTTGGCTCCAGGGGCCTGAGCCTGTAGCGTGTGTAGGCCAGGGCTGTTTGGACAGTTGTCTGAAAACACAAACTCGGCTTCTGTTTCGGGTCATAGGTATCGCAGTACTGATCTACAGACCATGAGGAGAACTCTTCGGGATATGAAAAAAGGGCGAGTGTGAGGCTCTTGCTCAAGTTTTTGTCTCTAGATATCGTGTCACTCATGTTCGTGAAATTTCCGGGTGACTTCATGGGAAATGGACGAGTCTTACTCTCTGGGGGTTTGGCCCCGTCCAAAGAGTTTGGGGTCATTCTGTGGGATGGAAGAAGTCCGTTGTTCTGTTGTTGTTGATTTGTTTTGTTTTGTTTTTCAAACCTCAGGTGTCCCACCAAATGAGGGATTCCAGAGTAGAGCCCTGGGGAGGGGCGACTGGACAACCAGAAATCTGGTTAAAAATTGGGGCCTAGTGACATGTCAAGCCCATTATGATCTAATGGTCCAGCCACTGAGAGGGTTTACTAGAGGACAGGACTCACGCTGAGGGTCACAATTCGTGTTTATGCCCTCGTCGCACTCAAGAATGGGCGGGGCTCAGGGTGAATGATGGTTTCTCCTACACTGAACGTTGGACAACATGCTAACCACAAGGTTTCTTGCCATGGGTAAGGAAGAGTTCTGATTTCTGCATCACAGTCACCCCTGGGCAGGGATTGGAGATAATGTCTAGGTTCTGAAGCCTGAAAACTGAGGTAGAAAGAGATGATGACCTAAGGCCATGGCGGGTCTGATGTGCTCAGTGTGCGGTCAGCTTCTGGTGTGTTGGTCACGAGGTCTGGGCTAGGTTGTAAGACAGTGCATTAGTGCCCAGGTTAGACTATATATCTTGCCTGCCTTCGAGTGCCGTGTAGGTTCTTATCTGAAGAACTCTTCAGGATATGAAGAATGAGCGAGTCTGAGGCGCGTGCTCAGTCTTTTGTAACTGGATTTTGTATCAGCGATGGCCCTGGAATTTTGGGGAGGCCTCCTGGGCCATGGACGAATCTTGCTCTCTGTGGATTTGGCACGATCCCAATTGTTTTTCCTCAATCTGTGGGATGGGAGGACTCCTTTCAGGTTTGTTGCCTCAGGTGTCCCACCAAAAGAGGAAATCCAAAGCAGACCCCGGGGAAGAGTGAAGGGACAACCCGAACTACGGTTAAAAATTGGAGCCTAGGGGCATGGCAAGCCCAATATGCTGTCTCTCCATCCAGCCACTGAGAGGCCTTACCTGAGGACTGGGCTCAGGCTGAGGGTCACAATGTGTGTTTGTGACCAATGTGGCCCGCAAGCATGGGCGGGGCCTCATGGGCCACACTGGTTTCAAGTACAATGAACCTTGGACAACATGCCAAACACAAGGTTTATTGCCATGGGGAAAAAGTTCTGATGTCTGCATCATTTTCAAACCCGGGCCGTGATTGGAGATAAGGTCTAGGTTCGGAAGCATGAAAACCCGAGGTTGAGAAGAGATGACGACCTAAGGCCATGGCGGGTCCGATGTGCTCAGTGTGCGGCCAGCTCTCTGGTTGGGGCCAGGAGGTCCAGGCTCAGGCTGTGTCAGAAAGGGCATTAGTGCCCAGGTCAGCCTATATATTTGGGGTACAGCCGAATGGCGTGCAGGTTGATCCTCATTTGGGGTTTCTGGGTAGCCCCAGAGGGCAATGTTTTTCTTCTGGAGGGCAGGCAGAGTGCTGCATTATAGTTCTGGATTGCCAAACTGGAGGGCTTGTGGGCCAGTAGTCTGAGGACGGAAGTCTGAGAACCCAAGCTAGGCCTAGGTTTCTGGGTGAGGATATGGCAGGCACAATCTACAGACCTGAATCGAGATCTCGTGCATCTGAAGTCAGGGCGAGGATCAGACGATCGCTCAGGTTGGACATTCTGTCCCTGATGGCCCCTACTTGAAGGGGGGGTGGATCACGAGGCCATGGGGGTTTTCCCACGATGGGAGTTGTGAGAAGCTCCAAACTGCAAAGATTCTTCTGCAGGACAATTGAGACCTGTTGGTTGGCTCCAGGCCCATGATTCTGAGCAGGTTCTAAGGATGGATGGCGGGGTAGGCCACCTCGCATTCCAATTGTCTCCTGGCAACAAGACAAGTTAGATATGCTGGATCTCGCGGAGCAACCGAATATGCTGAGTTGAATTGGTTTCTCCCGTGCATGTGCCTAATATGATTTTGTGTCTATGGAGACCTTGGAATGAAGCGGTGGCACTGGGGCCCTGAAGGGTTCTCCGAAAAAGAGGCTTTGACACACCTCCCACGTAGCACGTTTCCCATGTGTAGATGAGATTTGTTCTGATGGGTGAGTCAAGAAACAGCCATATGCTGGTACTAAAATCCAGGCCTCTGAGGAAGATGCCTGGAAACCAAAGCAATGGATCCGATTAGGGCCTAGGGGCCTGTTCATTCCTTTGTCCTCTGGGGATATCAGTCTACAAGTCTGAGTGCAGGTAGCTTCTCAGATGGGCTAAGATTGCTCCTGTTTGTCCTGGGAAGCCACCACTATTGGGATGGCCTCAGGGACTTTGGAGGTTTATTCTATTAGTAGAGTTGTGGCCATTGGAATGGGCACACAGAATTCCCTTGGAGAGGGCAAGTACAGTCCTCAGGTTGGGTCCAGGGGCCTGAGCCTGTAGGGTGTGTAGGCCTGGGCTGTTTGGACAGTTGTCCGAAAACACAAACTCGATTATGTTTCGGGTCATAGGTATGGCAGGACTGATCGACAGACCATGAGGAGAACTCTTCGGGATATGAAAAATGGGCGAGTGTGAGGCTCTTGCTCAAGTTTTTATCTCTGGATATCGTGCCATTCATGGTCATGAAATATCCGGGTGACTTCATGGGAAATGGACGAGTCCTACTCTCTGGGGGTTTGGCCCAATCCAAAGCGTTTGTGGTCATTCTGTGGGATGGAAGAAATCCGTTTTTTTTTTTTTTTTTTTTGTTGTTGTTGTTTTGTTTTGTTTTTCAAACCCCACCAAATGAGGGATTACAGAGTAGAGAACTGGGGAGGGGCGATTGGACAACCAGAAATCTGGTTTAAATTTGGGGCTTAGGGACATGTCAAGCCATTATGGCATCTATTGTTCTAGCCACTGAGATGACGTACTAGAGGACAGGACTCACGCTGAGGGTCACAATGCGTGTTTATGCCCTCGTCGCACTCAAGAATGGGCGGGGCCTCAGGGTGAATGCTGGTTTCCCCTACACTGAACTTTGGACAACATGCCAACCATAAGGTTTCTTGCCATGGGTAAGGAAGAGTTCTGATTTCTGCATCACAGTCACCCCTGGGCAGTGATTGGAGATAAGGTCTAGGTTCTGAAGACTGAAAACTGAGGTAGGGAAGAGATGATGACCTAAGGCCATGGCGGGTCTATGTGCTCAGTGTGCGGTCAGCTGTCTGGGTGTTGGTCACGAGGTCCGGGCTCAGGTTTCAGACAGTGCATTAGTGCCCAGGTTAGACTATATATGTTGGGTGCCTTCGAGTGCCGTGTAGGTTCTTATCTGAAGAACTCTTCAGGATATGAAGAATGAGCGAGTCTGAGGCGCGTGCTCAGTCTTTTGTAACTGGATTTTGTATCAGCGATGGCCCCGGAATGTTGGGGAGGCCTCCTGGGCCATGGACGAATCTTGCTCTCTGTGGATTTGGCACGATCCCAATTGTTTTTCCTCAATCTGTGGGATGGGAGGACTCCTTTCAGGTTTGTTGCCTCAGGTGTCCCACCAAAAGAGGAAATCCAAAGCAGACCCCGGGGAAGAGTGAAGGGACAACCCGAACTACGGTTAAAAATTGGAGCCTAGGGGCATGGCAAGCCCAATATGCTGTCTCTCCATCCAGCCACTGAGAGGCCTTACCTGAGGACTGGGCTCAGGCTGAGGGTCACAATGTGTGTTTGTGACCAATGTGGCCCGCAAGCATGGGCGGGGCCTCATGGGCCACACTGGTTTCAAGTACAATGAACCTTGGACAACATGCCAAACACAAGGTTTCTTGCCATGGGGAAAGAGTTCTGATGTCTGCATCATTTTCAAACCCGGGCCGTGATTGGAGATAAGGTCTAGGTTCTGAAGCATGAAAACCGAGGTTGAGAAGAGATGACGACCTAAGGCCATGGCGGGTCCGATGTGCTCAGTGTGCGGCCAGCTCTCTGGGTGGGGCCAGGAGGTCCAGGCTCAGGCTGTGTCAGAAAGGGCATTAGTGCCCAGGTCAGCCTATATATTTGGGGTACAGCCGAATGGCGTGCAGGTTGATCCTCATTTGGGGTTTCTGGGTAGCCCCAGAGGGCAATGTTTTTCTTCTGGAGGGCAGGCAGAGTGCTGCATTGTAGTTCTGGATTGCCAAACTGGAGGGCTTGTGGGCCAGTAGTCTGAGGACGGAAGTCTGAGAACCCAAGCTAGGCCTAGGTTTCTGGGTGAGGATATGGCAGGCACAATCTACAGACCTGAATCGAGATCTCGTGCATCTGAAGTCAGGGCGAGGATCAGACGATCGCTCAGGTTGGACATTCTGTCCCTGATGGCCCCTACTTGAAGGGGGGGTGGATCACGAGGCCATGGGGGTTTTCCCACGATGGGAGTTGTGAGAAGCTCCAAACTGCAAAGATTCTTCTGCAGGACAATTGAGACCTGTTGGTTGGCTCCAGGCCAATGATTCTGAGCAGGGTTCTAAGGATGGATGGCGGGGTAGGCCACCTCGCATTCCAATTGTCTCCTGGCAACAAGACAAGTTAGATATGCTGGATCTCGCGGAGCAACCGAATATGCTGAGTTGAATTGGTTTCTCCCGTGCATGTGCCTAATATGATTTTGTGTCTATGGAGACCTTGGAATGAAGCGGTGGCACTGGGGCCCTGAAGGGTTCTCCGAAAAAGAGGCTTTGACACACCTCCCACGTAGCAAGTTTCCCATGTGTAGATGAGATTTGTTCTGATGGGTGAGTCAAGAAACAGCCATATGCTGGTACTAAAATCCAGGCCTCTGAGGAAGATGCCTGGAAACCAAAGCAATGGATCCGATTAGGGCCTAGGGGCCTGTTCATTCCTTTGTCCTCTGGGGATATCAGTCTACAAGTCTGAGTGCAGGTAGCTTCTCAGATGGGCTAAGATTGCTCCTGTTTGTCCTGGGAAGCCACCACTATTGGGATGGCCTCAGGGACTTTGGAGGTTTATTCTATTAGTAGAGTTGTGGCCATTGGAATGGGCACACAGAATTCCCTTGGAGAGGGCAAGTACAGTCCTCAGGTTGGGTCCAGGGGCCTGAGCCTGTAGGGTGTGTAGGCCTGGGCTGTTTGGACAGTTGTCCGAAAACACAAACTCGGATTATGTTTCGGGTCATAGGTATGGCAGGACTGATCGACAGACCATGAGGAGAACTCTTCGGGATATGAAAAATGGGCGAGTGTGAGGCTCTTGCTCAAGTTTTTATCTCTGGATATCGTGCCATTCATGGTCATGAAATATCCGGGTGACTTCATGGGAAATGGACGAGTCCTACTCTCTGGGGGTTTGGCCCAATCCAAAGCGTTTGTGGTCATTCTGTGGGATGGAAGAAATCCGTTTTTTTTTTTTTGTTGTTGTTGTTTTGTTTTGTTTTTTCAAACCCCACCAAATGAGGGATTACAGAGTAGAGAACTGGGGAGGGGCGATTGGACAACCAGAAATCTGGTTTAAATTTGGGGCTTAGGGACATGTCAAGCCATTATGGCATCTATTGTTCTAGCCACTGAGATGACGTACTAGAGGACAGGACTCACGCTGAGGGTCACAATGCGTGTTTATGCCCTCGTCGCACTCAAGAATGGGCGGGGCCTCAGGGTGAATGCTGGTTTCCCCTACACTGAACTTTGGACAACATGCCAACCATAAGGTTTCTTGCCATGGGTAAGGAAGAGTTCTGATTTCTGCATCACAGTCACCCCCTGGGCAGTGATTGGAGATAAGGTCTAGGTTCTGAAGACTGAAAACTGAGGTAGGGAAGAGATGATGACCTAAGGCCATGGCGGGTCTATGTGCTCAGTGTGCGGTCAGCTGTCTGGGTGTTGGTCACGAGGTCCGGGCTCAGGTTGTCAGACAGTGCATTAGTGCCCAGGTTAGACTATATATGTTGGGTGCCTTCGAGTGCCGTGTAGGTTCTTATCTGAAGAACTCTTCAGGATATGAAGAATGAGCGAGTCTGAGGCGCGTGCTCAGTCTTTTGTAACTGGATTTTGTATCAGCGATGGCCCTGGAATGTGTGGGGAGGCCTCCTGGGCCATGGACGAATCTTGCTCTCTGTGGATTTGGCACGATCCCAATTGTTTTTCCTCAATCTGTGGGATGGGAGGACTCCTTTCAGGTTTGTTGCCTCAGGTGTCCCACCAAAAGAGGAAATCCAAAGCAGACCCCGGGGAAGAGTGAAGGGACAACCCGAACTACGGTTAAAAATTGGAGCCTAGGGGCATGGCAAGCCCAATATGCTGTCTCTCCATCCAGCCACTGAGAGGCCTTACCTGAGGACTGGGCTCAGGCTGAGGGTCACAATGTGTGTTTGTGACCAATGTGGCCCGCAAGCATGGGCGGGGCCTCATGGGCCACACTGGTTTCAAGTACAATGAACCTTGGACAACATGCCAAACACAAGGTTTCTTGCCATGGGGAAAGAGTTCTGATGTCTGCATCATTTTCAAACCCGGGCCGTGATTGGAGATAAGGTCTAGGTTCGGAAGCATGAAAACCGAGGTTGAGAAGAGAGATGACGACCTAAGGCCATGGCGGGTCCGATGTGCTCAGTGTGCGGCCAGCTCTCTGGGTGGGGCCCGGAGGTCCAGGCTCAGGCTGTGTCAGAAAGGGCATTAGTGCCCAGGTCAGCCTATATATTTGGGGTACAGCCGAATGGCGTGCAGGTTGATCCTCATTTGGGGTTTCTGGGTAGCCCCAGAGGGCAATGTTTTTTTCTTCTGGAGGGCAGGCAGAGTGCTGCATTGTAGTTCTGGATTGCCAAACTGGAGGGCTTGTGGGCCAGTAGTCTGAGGACGGAAGTCTGAGAACCCAAGCTAGGCCTAGGTTTCTGGGTGAGGATATGGCAGGCACAATCTACAGACCTGAATCGAGATCTCGTGCATCTGAAGTCAGGGCGAGGATCAGACGATCGCTCAGGTTGGACATTCTGTCCCTGATGGCCCCTACTTGAAGGGGGGGGTGGATCACGAGGCCATGGGGGTTTTCCCACGATGGGAGTTGTGAGAAGCTCCAAACTGCAAAGATTCTTCTGCAGGACAATTGAGACCTGTTGGTTGGCTCCAGGCCCATGATTCTGAGCAGGGTTCTAAGGATGGATGGCGGGGTAGGCCACCTCGCATTCCAATTGTCTCCTGGCAACAAGACAAGTTAGATATGCTGGATCTCGCGGAGCAACCGAATATGCTGAGTTGAATTGGTTTCTCCCGTGCATGTGCCTAATATGATTTTGTGTCTATGGAGACCTTGGAATGAAGCGGTGGCACTGGGGCCCTGAAGGGTTCTCCGAAAAAGAGGCTTTGACACACCTCCCACGTAGCAAGTTTCCCATGTGTAGATGAGATTTGTTCTGATGGGTGAGTCAAGAAACAGCCATATGCTGGTACTAAAATCCAGGCCTCTGAGGAAGATGCCTGTAAACCAAAGCAATGGATCCGATTAGGGCCTAGGGGCCTGTTCATTCCTTTGTCCTCTGGGGATATCAGTCTACAAGTCTGAGTGCAGGTAGCTTCTCAGATGGGCTAAGATTGCTCCTGTTTGTCCTGGGAAGCCACCACTATTGGGATGGCCTCAGGGACTTTGGAGGTTTATTCTATTAGTAGAGTTGTGGCCATTGGAATGGGCACACAGAATTCCCTTGGAGAGGGCAAGTACAGTCCTCAGGTTGGGTCCAGGGGCCTGAGCCTGTAGGGTGTGTAGGCCTGGGCTGTTTGGACAGTTGTCCTAAAACACAAACTCGGATTCTGTTTCGGGTCATAGGTATGGCAGGACTGATCGACAGACCATGAGGAGAACTCTTCGGGATATGAAAAATGGGCGAGTGTGAGGTTCTTGCTCAAGTTTTTATCTCTGGATATCGTGCCATTCATGGTCATGAAATATCCGGGTGACTTCATGGGAAATGGACGAGTCCTACTCTCTGGGGGTTTGGCCCAATCCAAAGCGTTTGTGGTCATTCTGTGGGATGGAAGAAATCCGTTTTTTTTTTTTGTTGTTGTTGTTGTTTTTTTTTTTTTTCAAACCCCACCAAATGAGGAATTACAGAGTAGAGAACTGGGGAGGGGCGATTGGACAACCAGAAATCTGGTTTAAATTTGGGGCTTAGGGACATGTCAAGCCATTATGGCATCTATTGTTCTAGCCACTGAGATGACGTACTAGAGGACAGGACTCACGCTGAGGGTCACAATGCGTGTTTATGCCCTCGTCGCACTCAAGAATGGGCGGGGCCTCAGGGTGAATGCTGGTTTCCCCTACACTGAACTTTGGACAACATGCCAACCATAAGGTTTCTTGCCATGGGTAAGGAAGAGTTCTGATTTCTGCATCACAGTCACCCCTGGGCAGTGATTGGAGATAAGGTCTAGGTTCTGAAGACTGAAAACTGAGGTAGGGAAGAGATGATGACCTAAGGCCATGGGCGGGTCTTATGGGCTCAGGGTGCAGTCAGCTGTCTGGGTGTTGCTCAGGAGGTCCCAGCTCAGGGTGTGTCAGACAGTGCATAACTGCCCAGGTTATAGACTATATAATTTGGGTACATTCGAGTGCCATGTAGGTTTTATTCTCATTTAATGTGCCCGGGCAGCTCATTGGGCAATATTTTGTTTCTCGAGGGCAGGCAGAGTGCTGCAATGATTGTCTGGAATTGCCAAGCTTGTGGGCTTCGGGGCCTGGAGTGTGAGGACGGAAGTCTGAGAACACAAGTTAGACTTGGGATTCAGGGCGAGAGCACGGCATGTACCTCCTGAAGATCTCAAGCAATATCTCATGCATCTGAAGTCAGAGCGAGGATCAGACGTTGGCTCAGCTTGGATTTTCTGTTCATGACGGCCCCTTCATGAAGGGAGTCGAATCTCGAGGCCGTGGAGGTTTTCCCACGTTGGAGTGGTGGGATGCCCCCTCCAAGGATTCCTTCTGCGGGACAATTGAGACCTGTTGGACAGCTCCAGGAACCCATATGGATGAGTCCAGACCAACGTTCGAGGATGGATGCCTTGGAAGCCCGCCTCGCATTCCAATTGTCTCCTTGCGACAAGACAGTTTTGATCTGATGGCTCTGCGGGAGCAACCGGGGTGGCTGAGTTGAAATGGACTTTCCTGAGGATGGGTCTAATGTGTGTTTATGTCCATGAGGGCCTTGGAATGGGGCGGTGGCACCGGGACCCTGAAGTATTCTCCTAAGCTTTTGACATAGCTCCCATGCACAAGTTTCCTTGTGGAGACGAGGTTTGTTCTGATGGGTGCCTCAGAAAAAAACCCAATGCTGGTATTGGAATCCAGGGTTTTGAGGAGACATGCCTGTAAACCAAAGCAATGGATCGGATTTTGGCCAAGGTCCGGTCTGGTTCAATCTTCTTCTCTGGGGACATCCATCTAGGGTATGAGTGGACGAAGATGCTCAGCTGGTGACAGACTGACCTTTTTTGTCCCGGGCGACCTATACTATTGGTATGTCCTCAGGGACTTTGGAGTGTTCTCCTAATTTGTACGTTTTTGGACAATGGAATGGAGAAATTCCCATGGATTGGGTAGGCACAGTCCTAATGTGTGGCTCCAGGGTCCCCAGCCTGGATGGTGTGTGGCCCAGGACTTTGAGGACAGAAGTCTGAAAACACAAACTCAGCTTATGTTTGGGGACGTAGGTATGGCAGGCCCGATCTACAAACCATGAGAAGACATCTTCAGGATATGAAGATAGTGCGAGTCTGAGGTGCTTGCTCAGGCTTTTGTCTCTGGATTTTATTTCAGCGATGGCTGTGGAATGTCGAGGAGGCCTCATGGGCCATGGACGAATCTTGCTCTCTGTGGATTTGGCCCGATACCAATTGTTTTTCGTCAATCTGTTGGATGGAGGACTCCTTTCAGGGTTGTTACATCAGGTGTCCCACCAAAAGAGGATTTCAAAAGCAGAGCCCTGGGCAAGAGTGAAGGGACAACCCGAACTATTTTTTAAAATTGGGGCCTAGGGGCATGGCAAGCCCAATATGCTCTCTCTTCATCCAGCCACTGAGAGGCCTTATCTGAGGACTGGGCTAAGGCTGAGGGTCACAATGTGTGTTTGCTACCTATCTGGACCGCGAGCAATGGCGGGGCCTCATTGGACACACTGGTTTCCACTACACTGAACGTTGGACTACAAGCCAACCACAAGTTTTCCTGCCATCCGGAAGGAGTTCTGATTTCTGCATCATTTTCAAACCTGGGCAGTGATTGGAGATAAGGTCTAGGTTCTGAAGCCTGAAAACTGAGGTTGGGAAGGGATATCGACCTAAGGCAATGGCTGGTCCGATGTGCTCAGTGAGCGGCCAGGTGTATGGGTGGGGCCAGGAGGACCAGGCTCAAGCTTTGTCAGAAAGGGCATTAAGGCCAGGTCAGCCTATAAATTTGGGTACAGCCATTTGGCGTGCAGGTTGATCTTCATTTGGGGTTTCTAGGTAGCCCCAGAGGGCAATGTATTTCTTCTGCAGGGCATGTAGAGTGCTGCATTGTAGTTCTGGATTGCCAAAATGGAGGGCTTGTGAGCCAGTAGTATGTGGACAGAAATCTGAGGACACAAGCAAAGCTTAGGTTTCTGGGTGAGGACATGGCAGGCACAATCTACAGACCTGAACCGAGATCTCGTGCATCTGAAGTCAGGGTGAGGATCAGACGTTCGCTCAGGTTGGACCTTATGTACCTGATGGCCCCTTTATGAAGGGAGGGGGATCATGTGGCCATGGGGGTTCTCTCACGATGGGAGTTCTGAGAAGCTCCCAACTGCAAAGATTCTTCTGCAGGATAATTGACACCTCTTGGTTGGCTCCAGGACTACGATTCTGAGCAGGGTTCTAAGGATTGATGGCTGGGTGGCCCACCTCGCATTCCAATTGTCTCCAAGCAACAAGACAGGTCAGATCTGCTGGATCTGGCGGAGCAACCGAGGAGGCTGAGTTGAAATGGACTCTCCCGTGGATGTGACATAATATGATTTTGTGTCTATGGAGACCTTGGAATGAAGCGGTGGCACTGGGGCCCTGAAGGGTTCTCCTAACGAGAGGCTTTCACACAGCTCCATCGTGCAAGTTTCCCATGTGTAGATGAGTTTTGTTCTTATGGTCAGTCAAGAAACAGCCTTATGCTGTTATTGAAATCCAGGCCTCTGAGGAGAGATGTCTCGAAACCAAAGCAATGTTTCCGATAGGTGCCTAGGGGCCTGCTCGTTCCTTATTACCTCTGGGGATAACAGTCTACGGGTCTGAGTGCAGGTAGGTGCTCAGATGGGCTCAGATTGCCCCTGTTTGTCCTGGGAAGCCACCACTATTGGGATGGCCTCAGGAATTTTGGAGGTTTATCCTCTTAGTAGGGTTGTGGCCATTGGAATGGGCACATACAATTCCCTTGGAGAGTGCAAGCACAGTCTTCACGTTTGGTCTCAGGGTCCTAAGCCTGTAGGTTGTGTAGGCCAGAGCTGTTGGGACAGTTGTTGTCTGAAAACACAAACTCGGCTTATGTTTCAGGTCATAGGTATGGCAGGACTGATCTACAGACCATGAGGAGAACACTTTGGGATATGAAAAAAGGGCGAGTGTGAGGCTCTTGCTCACGTTTTTGTCTCTAGATATTGTGTCACTCATGGTCCTGAAATTTCCAGGTGACTTCATGGGAAATGGACGAGTCTTACTCTCTGGGGGTTTGGCCCCCGTCCAAGGAGTTTGGGGTCACTCTGTGGGATGGAAGAAGTCTGTTTTTTTTTGTTGTTGTTGATTTGTTTTGTTTTTGTTTTTCAACCTCAGGTGTCCCACCAAATGAGGGATTCCAGAGTAGAGCCCTGGGGAGTTGTGACTGGACAACCAGAAATCTGGTTAAAAATTGGGGCCTAGGGACATGTCAAGCCCATTATGACATCTAACTGTCCAGCCACTGAGAGGATTTACTAGAGGTCAGGAATCACGCTGAGGGTCACAATGCGTGTTTATGCCCTCGTCGCACTCAAAAATGGGCGTGACCTCAGGGTGAATGCTGGTTTCTCCTACACTGAACGTAGGACAACATGGCAACCACAAGGTTTCTTGCCTTGTGTAAGCAGGAGTTCTGATTTCTGCATCACAGTCACCCCTGGGCCGTGATTGGAGATAAGGTCTACGTTCTTTAGCCTGAAAACTGAGGTAGGGCAGAGATGATGACCTAAGGCCATGAGGGGTCTGATGTGCTCAGTGTGCGGTCAGCTGTCTGGGTGTTGCTCAGGAGGTCCCGGCTCAGGTTGTGTCAGACAGTGAATTACTGCCCAGGTTAGACTATATAATTTGGGTACATTCGAGTGCCGTGTAGGTTTATTCTCATTTAATGTGCCCGGGCAGCTCTTTAGGCAATATATTTTTTCTAGAGGGCAGGCAGAGTGCTGCAATGATGGTCCGGAATTGCCAAACTTGTAGGCTTCGGGGCCAGGAGTGTCAGGATGGAAGTCTGAGAACACAAGCTAGACTTGGGATTCAGGGCGAGGGCACGGCATGTACCCCCTGAAGATCTGAAGCAATATCTCATGCATCTGAAGTCAGAGCGAGTACCAGACGTTGACTCAGCTTGGATTTTCTGTTCATGATGGCCCCTTCATGAAGGGAGCGGATTCTCGAGAGCGTGGAGGTTTTCCCACGTGGGGAGTGGTGGGATGCCCCCTCCAAGGATTCCTTCTGCGGGACAATTGAGACCTGTTGGACAGCTCCAGGACATCCCATATGGATGAGTCCAGACCAACGTTCGAGGATGGATGCCTGGGAAGCCCGCCTCGCATTCCAATTGTCTCCTAGCGACAAGACAGTTTAGATCTGATGGCTCTGCGGGAGCAACCGGGGTGGCTGAGTTGCAATGGACTTTCCTGAGGATGGGTCTAATGTGTGTTTGTGTCCATGAGGGCCTTGGAATAGGGCGGTGGCACCGGGACCCTGAAGTATTCTCCTAAGCTTTTGACATAGCTCCCATGCATAAGTTTCCTTGTGGAGACTAGTTTGGTTCTGATGGGTGCCTCAGGAAAACCCCAATGCTGGTATTGGAATTCAGGGTTTTGAGGACACATGCCTGTAAACCAAAGCAATGGATCCGATTTTGGCCTAGGGTCCTGTCTGGTTCAATCTTCTTCTCTGGGGACATCCATCTAGGGTATGAGTGGAGGTAGATGCTCAGCTGGTGTCAGACTGCCCTTTTTTTGTCCCGGGCGACCTATACTATTGTGATGGCCTAGGGACTTTGGAGGATTCTCCTAATTTGTACAATTTTGGACAATGGAATGGGCAGAATTCCCATGGATTGGGTAGGCACAGTCCTAATGTGTGGCTCCAGGGTCCCCAGCCTGGATGGTGTGTGGCCCAGGATTTTGAGGACAGAAGTTTGAAAACACAAACTCAGCTTATGTTTGGGGACATAGGAATGGCAGGCCCGATCTACAAACCATGAGAAGACATCTTCAGGATATGAAGAAAGTGCGAGTCTGAGGCGCTTGCTCAGACATTTGTCTTTGGATTTTGTTTCAGCGATGGCCGTGGATGGACGAGGAGGCCTCATGGGCCATGGACGAATCTTCCTCTCTGTGGTTTTAGCCCAATCCCAATTGTTTTTTTTCGTCAATCTGTTGGATGGAGGACTCCTTTCAGGGTTGTTTACATCATGTGTCCCACCAAAAGAGGAATTCCAAAGCAGAGCCCTGGGGAAGAATGAAGGGACAACACGAACTATGGTTAAAAATTGGGGGCCTATGGGTATGGCAAGCCCAATATGCTGTCTCTTCATCCAGCCACTGAGAGGCCTTAAACTGAGGACTGGGCTAAGGCTGTGGGTCACAATGTGAGTTTGCCACCTATGTGGCCCGCGAACAATGGCGCCGCCTCATCGGACAAACAGGTTTCCACTACACTGAACGTTGGACAACAAGCCAACCACAAGGTTCTTGCCATTGGGAAGGAGTTCTGATTTCTGCATCATTTTCAAACCTGGGCAGTGTTTGGAGATAAGGTATAGGATCTGAATCCTGAAAACCGAATTGGGAAGAGAGAACGACCTAAGGCAATGGCTGGTCCTATGTGCTCAGTGAGCGGCAAGCTGTCTGGGTGGGCCCAGGAGGTCCAGGCTCAGGCTCTGTCAGAAAGGGCATTATTGCCCAGATCAGCCTACATATTTTGGGTACAGCCATGTGGCGTGCAGGTTGATCTTCATTTGGGGTTTCTGGGTAGCCCCAGAGGGCAATGTTTTTCTTCTGGAGGGCAAGCAGAGTGCTGCATTGTAATTCTGGATTGCCAAACTGGAAGGCTTGTGAGCCATTAGTCTGAGGACGGAAGTCTGAGGACACAAGCTAGGCTTAGGTTTCTGTGTGAGGACATGGCAGGCACAATCTACAGACCTGAATCGAGATCTCGTGCACCTTAAGTCAGGGTGAGGATCAAACTATTTCTCAGGTTTGGCACCGTCCAAAGAGTTTGGGGTCATTCTGTGGGATGGATGAAGTCCGTTTTGTTGTTGTTGTTGTTGTTGTTGTTGTTGTTTTGTTTTCTTTTTCAAACCCCACCAAATGAGGGATTCCAGAGTAGATCCCTGGGGAGGGGCGATTGGACAACCAGAAATCTGGTTTAAATTTGGGGCCGAGGAACATGTCAAGTCATTATGGCATCTAATTGTCTAGCCACTGAGAGGACGTACTAGAGGACAGGACTCACGCTGAGGGTCACAATGCGTGTTTATGCCCTCGTTGCACTCAAGAATGGGCGGGGCCTCAGGGTGAATGTTGGTTTCCCCTACACTGAACGTTGGACAACATGCCAACCATAAGGTTTCTTGCTATGGGTAAGGAAGAGTTCTGATTTCTGCATCACACACTCACCCCTGGGCAGTGATTGGAGATAAGGTCTAGGTTCTGAAGCCTGAAAACTGAGGTAGGGAAGAGATAATGACCTAAGGCCACGGAGGGTCTTATGGGCTCAGGGTGCGGTCAGCTGTCTGGGTGTTGTTCAGGAGGTTCCGGCTCAGGGGGCGTCAGTCAGTGCATTACTGCCCAGGTTAGACTATATAAATTTGGGTACATTAGAGTGCTGTGTAAGTTTATTCTCATTTATTTATGCGCCCCGGGCAGCTCATTGGGCAATATTTTGTTTCTAGAGGGCAGGCAGAGTGCTGCAATGATGGTCCGGAATTGCCAAACTTGTGGGCTTCGGTGCCAGGAATGTGAGGACAGAAGTCTGAGAACCCAAGCTAGACTTGGGATTCAGGGCGAGGGCACGGCATGTACCTCCTAAAGATCTGAAGCAATATCTCATGCATCTGAAGTCAGAGCGAGGATCAGACGTTGGCTCAGCTTGGATTTTCTGTTCATGACGGCCCCATTATGAAGGGAGCCGAATCTGGAGGCCGTGGAGGTTTTCCCACGTTTGGAGTGGTGGGATGCCCCCTCCTAGGATTCCTTCTGCGGGACAATTGAGACCTGTTGGACAGCTCCAGGACATCCCATATGGATGAGTCCAGACCAACGTTCGAGGATGGATGCCTGGGAAACCCGCCTCGCATTCCAATTGTCTCCTAGCAACAAGACAGTTTAGATCTGATGGCTCTGCGGGTGCAACCGGGGTGGCTGAGTAGAAATGGACTTTCCTGAGGATGGGTCTAATGTATGTTTGTATCCATGAGGGCCTTGGAATGGGGCGGTGGCACCGGGACCTGAAGTATTCTCCTCAGCTTTTGACATAGCTCCCATGCACAAGTTTCCTTGTGGAGACGACGTTTGTTCTGATGGGTGCCTCAGAAAAACCCCAATGCTGGTATTGGAATCCAGGGTTTTGAGGACACATGCCTGTAAACCAAAGCAATGGATCCGATTTTGGCCTAGGGTCCTGTCTGGTTCAATCTTCTTCTCTGGGGACATCCATCTAGGGTATGAGTGGAGGAAGATGCTCAGCTGGTGACAGACTGACCTTTTCTGTCCCGGGCGACCTATACTATTGGGATGGCCTCAGAGACTTTGGAGGGTTCACCTAATTTGTAAGATTTTGGACAATAGAATGGGCAGAATTCCCATGGATTGGGTAGGCACAGTCGTTATGTGTGGCTCCAGGGTCCCCAGCCTTGATGGTGTGTTGCACAGGACTTTGAGGAACGAAGTCTGAAAACACAAACTCAGCTTATGTTTGGGGACGTAGGTATGGCAGGCCCGATCTACAAACCATGAGAAGACATCTTCAGGATATGAAGATAGTAGGAGTCTGAGGCGCTTGCTCAGGCTTTTGTCTCTGGATTTTGTTTCAGCGATGGCCGTGGAATGTTGAGGAGGCCTTATGGGCCATGGACGAATCTTGCTCTCTGTTCATTTGGCCCAATCCCAATTGTTTTTTCGTCAATCTGTTGGGTGGAGGACTCCTTTCAGGGTTGTTACATCAGGTGTCCCACCAAAAGAGGAATTCCAAAGCAGAGACTTGGGGAAGCGTGATGGGACAACACGAACTATGGTTAAAAATTGGGGCCTAGGGGCATGGCAAGCCCAATATGCTGTCTCTTCATCCAGCAACTGAGAGGCCTTACCTGAGGACTGGCCTAAGGCTGAGGTTCACAATCTGTGTTTGCTACCTATCTGGACCGCGAGCAATGGCGGGGCCTCAATGGACACACTGGTTTCTACTACACTGAACGTTGGACAACAAGCCAACCACAAGTTTTCCTGCCATCGGGAAGGAGTTCTGATTTCTGCATCATTTTCAAACCTGGGCAGTGATTGGAGATAAGGTCTAGGTTCTGAAGCCTGAAAACTGAGGTTGGGAAGGGATAACAACATAAGGCCATGGGGGTCTGAAGTTCTCAGTTTGTAGCCAGCTGTCTGGGTGGGCCCAGGAGGTCCAGGCTCAGGCTGTGTCAGAAAGGGCATTATTGCCCAGGTCATCCTATATATTTTGGATATAGCCAAGTGTCGTGCAGGTTGATCTTCATTTGGGGTTTCTAGGTAGCCCCAGAGGGCAATGTATTTCTTTTGCAGGGCAGGGAGAGTGCTGCATTGTAGTTCTGGATTGCCCAAATGGAGGGCTTTTGTGAGCCAGTAGTCTGTGGACAGAAGTCTGAGGACACAAGCAACGCTTAGGTTTCTGGGTGAGGACATGGCAGGCACAATCTACAGACCTGAACCGAGATCTCGTGCATCTGAAGTCAGGGTGAGGATCAGACGATCGCTCAGGTTGTACCTTATGTCTCTGATGGCCCCTTGATGAAGGAGGGGGGATCATGTGGCCATGGGTGTTCTCTCACAATGGGAGTTCTGAGAAGCTTCCAGCTGCAAAGATTCTTTTGCAGGACAATTGAGATTGTTGGTTGTCTCCAGGCCAACGATTCCGAGCAGGGTTTTAAGGAAGGATGGCGGTGTAGGCCACCTCACATTCAAATTGTCTCCTAGCAACAAGACAAGTTAGATCTGCTGGATCTCGCGGAGCAACCAAATACGCTCAGTTGAAATGGACTCTCCTGTGGATGGGTCCTAATGTGTTTTTTCTAATGGGGCAGTGGCACACAGGCTCTGAAGGATTCTCCTAACAGGAGGTTTTGAGACATCTTCAAAGGATAATTTTCCCATGTGGAGAAGAGATTTGTTTTGATTGCTGCCTCATGAAATCCCCATATACTAATATTGGAAACCAGGCCTCTGAGGAGAGATACCTGTAACTGAACACAATGAATCTGATTCAGGCCTAGGGGCCTGTCTGATTCAATCTTCTTCTCTGGGGACATCCATCTACGCTGAGTAGTGGTAGATGCTCAGATGGTTTCAGATGACCCTTGTTTGTCCTGGGCGGCCTACATTATTGGGATGTCCTTGGGGACTCTGGAGGTTTTTCCTAATTTGTACGATTGTGGATATTGGAATGGGCCGAATTCCCGTGGTATGGACAGGCACAGTCCTGATGTGTGGCTCCAGGGGCCCCAGCCTGAAGGGTCTGTGGGCCAGGAATGTGGGGACAGAAGTCTGAAAACACAAACTCGGCTTAGGTTTGGGAAGTAGGTATGGCAGGCCCGATCTACAGACCGTGAGCAGAACTCTTTGGGATACGACAAAAGAGCGAGTGTGAGGTGCTTGCTCAGACTTTTGTCTCTGGATTTGTTGTCAACGATGGCTGTGGAATCTCAGGGAGGCCTCATAGGCCATGGACGAGACTTCCTCTCTGTGAATTTGGTCCAATCCCAATTGTTTTGGGTCAATCTGAAGGATGGGAGGAGTCCTTTTAGTTTTGTTACCTCAGGTGTCCCACCAAAAGAGGGATTCCAAAGCAGAGCTCTGGGGAGGGATGAATGGACATCCCGAACAATCCAATTGGGGTGAGGTCGAGAACCGAGCAGGTTGATCCTCATTTGGGTTTTATGGAGATCCTCATAGAGCAACGTTTTTCTTCTGGAGGGCCAGCATAGGGCTGCATTTTGGTTCCAGAATTCCAAGTCTTGAGGACATGTTTTGCCAGGAGTGTGAGGAAGGAAGTCTGAAAACACAAGGTAGCACGAGGTTTGTGCCCACTCTGCAGAGGCTGAATCGAGATCTCCTTCATCTGAGGTCAGGGCGAGTATCAGATGTTGCCTCAAGCTGGAGTTTGTGTCCATGACGGCCCCTTCCTGAAGGGGGTGGGGGCGTCATGAGGCCAGGGAGGTTTCCCTACGCTGGGAGTTGTGAGCTGCTCCAAACTTCAAAGTTTCCTTCTTCAGGACAGTCGAGTACTATTGGATGGTTCCAGGATACCCCATACAGAAAGACTCGAGTGCAGGGGCCTAAGCATGGATGCCGTGAAACGCCAACTCACCTTCCCATTGCCTGGTCAAGACAAGGCACGCTCAATCTGCGGGCTCTTGGGTGAGCTACCCAGAAGGCTGAGTTTAAATGGACTTTCCTGAGGATGAGTCATAATGTGGGTTGGTGGCCATGGAGACCTTGGAATGTGGCAGTAGCTAAGGGACTCTGCAGGATTCTCCAACCCGAAGGGTTTGACACAACTCCAACAAGGAAGCGTTCCATGCGGAGATGAGAGGTGTTCTGTCTGGTGCCTCAGGATAGCCCCATATGCTGGTCTTCGAACCCAGGCCTCTGAGGAGTGATACCTGGACACCAAAGCAAGAGTTCATAATAGGGCCTAGGGGCCTGTCTGGTTCAATCTTCTGTCTCTGCGGATTTCAGTCTGTGTGTCTGCATGGAGATAGTAGTTGCTCAGCTGGTGTCATAATGCCCCTGTTTGTCCAGTGCGGCTTGCGGTAGTGGGGGATGTCCTTGGGGACCTTGAGGTTTCTACTATTTTGTAGAGTTGTGGCCAATGGAACGGGCAGTTTCTTAGGAGAGAGCAGGCACAGTTCTGTGGTGTGGCTCCAGAGACCCCAGCCTGGAGGCGGTGTGGGTCACGGCTGTGCAGACAGACATCCAAAAACCCAAACTCAGCTCAGGTTTGGGGCCGAGGTTATGGCAGGCCTGATCTACAGTCCGTGAGGGGAGCTCCTCTGGATATGAAAGAAGGGTGAGAGGGAGGCAGTCGCTCAGTCTTTTGTCTCTGGATATTTTGTACACACATGGCCGTTTAATGTAGGAGTTGCCTCATGGGTCGTAGAAGTCTCCCTCTCTGGTAGTTTGTCCAGCCCCCAAGAGTTTGGGGTCATTCTGTGGGAAGGGAAGAGTCCTGTTTTTCTGCTTCATGTGTCCCCCCCAGTAGAGGGATTCTGGAGCATAGCAGTGGGTACTGACAACTGGAATACTCGCTCTCTGGTTAAGCCTGGGGGCCTATGGATATGACAAGCCCCATATGCAGGATCTTGGTCCAGCCACTGAGAGGCATTACTTTAATACGGGACTCACGCTACAGGTCAAAATGCATGTCTGTGCCCTAGGCGGCCCTCAAGCACTGGCGTGGCCTTTCCGACAATGCAGGTTTTCCCACATTGAACGTTGGACAACATGCCAACCACAAGGTTTCTGGCCATGGGGAAGGAGGAATTCTAATTTCTGCATCACGTTCACCCCTGGGCAGTGATTGGAGATAAGGTCTAGGTTCTGAAGCCTGAAAACCGAGGTTGGGAAGAGATGACGAACTACAGCCATAGCGGGTCCCTTGTGTCCAGGTTGGAGCCAGCTGTCTAGGTGTCGTTTGGGATGTCTTGTCTCAGGCTGTGCCAGACAGGGCATTCGTATTCAGGGTAGGCTGTATAATTGCTTTACAGTTGAGTGGCATGCATTAGATAATCATTTGGGGTTTCTTATAAGCAGCATAGGGCAAAGTTTTTCTTCTGGAGGGCAGGCAGAGTGCTGCATTGTGGCTTCGGAATTCCCAAACTGGAGGGCTTGTGGGCCAGGAGAGTGAGGACGGAAGTCTGAGAACACAAGCTAGGCTTAGGTTTCGGGGAATGGACATGGCAGGCACACTCTGCAGAGCTGAATTGAGATCTCATGAGTCTGAAGTCAGGTCGAGGATCAGACTTTGGCTCTGGTTGGAGTTTCTGTCCATGTTGGCCCCTTCATGAAGGGGGGGGCATTATGAGGCCATGGGGGTTTCCCCACTATTAGAGTTGTGAGATGCTCCGAACTGCAAGGATTCCTTCTGTGGGACAATTAAGATTGTTGGATGGCTCCGGGACATCTCATAAGGTATTTTTCCAGAACAGGGTTCTAAGTATGGATGCCTGGGCAGACAGCCTCAATTCCAATTGTCTCCTAGCAACAAGAAACGTTTGATCTGCTGGCTTGGGGTAGCATCAGAGGGGGCTGAGTTGGAATGGACTTTCCTGAGGATGGTCTTAATGTTGGTTTGAGTCCATTGAGACCTTGGTATGGGGCAGTGGCACAAGGGCCCTGAAGGATTCTCCTAACCAGAGTTGATAACAAAGCTCCAATGAGCAAGTTTTCCATGGGGAGACGAGATTTGTTCTTATTGGTGCCTCAGGAAACAACCATTTGCTGGTATTGGAAATGAGGCCTCTGAGGAGAGATGCCTGGAAACCAAAGCAATGGATCTGATTATGGCCTAGGGGCCTGTCTGGTTCAATATTCTTCTCTGGGGACATCTTTTGTCTGAGTGAGTGGCTCCAGCTGGTGTTTGAGATCACACCTGTTTGTCTGGCGCCTAGGTAGTTGCTCAGCTGGTTTGAGATCACACCTGTTTGTCCTGGGCGGCCTACACTATTGGGATGGCCTCGGTAACTTTGGAGGTTTTTCCTAATTTGCAAGGTTGTGGCCAATGGAATGGGAAGAATTCTCTTGAAAGGGGCGACTGGACAACCAGAACTCTGGTTAACTTTGGGACCTAAGAACATGGCAAGCCCCATATGTGGGCTCTTGGTCCAGACACTGAGAGGCCTTCCTTGAGCATAGGGCTCACATTGAGTTTCACAATGTGTGTTTGTGCCCAAGGAGCCCCTCAAGTCAGGGCGTGGCCTAATGTACCATGCTGGTTTCTCCTACACTGAACGTTGCACAATATGGCAAGCACAAGTTTTCTGGCCATGGGGAAGAAGGAGTTCTAATTTCTGCAACATTTTCACTCCTGGACTGTGATTGGATTTAAGGTCTAGGTTCTGAAGCCTGAAAACTGAGGTTGGGAAGAGATGAAGACCTAAGGCCATGGTGTGACTGATGTGCTCAGTGTTCGGCCAGCTGTTGAGGGTGGGTTGGGAGGTGCAGGCTCAGGCTGTGGCACACAGGGAATTAGTGCCCAGGCTAGACTGTATCATTGGGGTGCAGTCGAGTTTCGTGCAGGTTGGTACTCATTTGTGGTTACTGGGTAGCCCCAGAGGGCAACGTTTTTCTTCTGGAAGGTAGACACAGTGCCACATAGTGGCTCCAGAATTCCCAAACTGGAAGGCTTGTGGGCCAGGAGTGTGAGGAAAAAATTCTGAGAACACAAGCCAGACTGAGATTTCGGGGTGAGGGGTCGGCAGGCACCCTCTGCAGAGATGATTCGAGATCCTGTGTACCTGAAGACAGAGCTAGGATCAGACGTTAGCTCAGGTTGGAGTTTCTGTCCATGACGGCCCCTTCATGAAGGGGAGGGTGTCACGAGGCCATGGAGGTTTTCCCACGATGGGAATTGTGAGATGCTCCAAACCACAATGATTCCTTCCGTGGGACAGTCGAGACCTGCTGGATGGCTCCAGGACATCCCATAAGGAAGTTATCCAGAGCAGAGTTCTAAGGATGGATGCCTGGGCAGCCTGCCTCCCATTCCAGGTGTCTCATAGCGCCAAGGCAAGTTCGATCTGCTGGATCTAGGGGAGTAACCAAGGCGTGTGTGTTGAAATGGGTGAGTTGAGGATGGGTCAGAATGTGCATTTGTGTCCATGGAGACCTTGGAATGGGGTGCTTGATCCGGGGCCTTGAGGGATGTTCATAACCGGAGGCTTTGATGGAGCTCTAAAGAGTACATTTCCTATGTAGAGAAGAGAAATTGTTTTGATGAGTGCCTAAGGAATCTCCTATATGCTGGTATGAGAAACCAGGCCTCTGAGGAGAGATGCCTGGAAACAAAAGCAATGGATATGATTAGGGCCTAGGTGCCTGTCCGGTTCAATCTCTTTCCTGGGGATACGTGTCTATGGATCTGAGTGGAGGTAGTTGCTCGGCTTGTGTCAGATCGCCTCTGTTTGTCCTGGGCAGCCTTTAATATTGGGAATGGCCTCGGGATTTTGGAGTTTCTCCTAATCTATAGGGTTGTGGCCAATGGAATGGGCAGAAATCACCTGGAGAGGGCAGGCACAGTTCTGAGTTTGGCTCTAGGGGCCCAGCCTTGAGAGTGTGTGGGCCAGGCCTATGGGGACAGAAGTCTGGAAACACAAACTCCGCTTAGGATTGGGGACATAGGTATGGCACGCCCAATCTACAGACCGTGGATAACACTTAGGGATATGAAAAAGGGTGAGTTTGAGGTGCTTGCTCAGGTTTTGTCTCTGGATTTGTGTCAACAATGTGGGTCGAATGCTAGCGTGGCCTCATGGGTTGTGGACGGCTTTCCTTCTCTGAGGATTTGACCCAATCCCAAGAGTTTGGGTACATTCTGTGGGATGGGAGGTGTCCTTTCTGTTTTTTTATTTTATTTTATGTACCTCATGTGTGCCAATAAAAGAGGGATTCCAGAGCAGAGTCCTTGGTAGGGACACCTGGATAACCCCACCTCTGTTTAAGTTTGGGGGCCTAGGGGCATGGCAAGACCAATATGTGGCTCCTGATTCAGACACTGAGAGGTCTTCCTTGAGGACAGGGCTCATGCTGAGGGTCACAATGCCTATTTGTGCCCAACAAGGCCCTCAAGCATGGGAAGGGCCTCATGGGCCACGCTGGATTCTCCTACACTGAACGTTGGAGAATATGCCAACCACAAGGTTTCCGGCCATGGCGAAGGAAGAGTTGTGATTTCTGCATCACGTTCACCCATGGACAGTGATTGGAGTTTAGGTCTAGGTTCTGAAACACGAAAACCGAGGTTGGGAAGAGATGAAGACCTAAGGACCTGATGGGTACAATGAGCTCAGTATGTGGCTATCTGTTGAGCGTAGGTCTGGAGGTGTGGGCTCATGCTGTGTCAGACAGGGCATTAGACAGGGTAGACTGTATATTTGGGGTGCAGTCGAGTGGCGTTCAGTTGATCCTCATTCGGGTTTCTAGGTAGCTCCATAAGGCAACGTTTTTTCTTCTGGAGGGCAGGCAGAGTGCTGCATTGTGGCCCCAGTATTGCCAAATTGTAGGGCTTCTGGGCCAGGGGTGTGAGGACGGTAGTCTGAGAACACAAGCTAGGCTTAGTTTTTGGCGTGAGGGCACAGAAGGCACACTCTGCAGAGCTGAATCAAGATCTCATGCACCTGAAACCTGGGCGAATATCAGACGTTTGCTCAGGTTGGAGTTTCTGTCCATGATGGCCCCTTTATAAAGTGGAGCGTCTCAAGAGGCCATGAAGATTTTCCCACAATGGGAGTTGTGAGATGCAGCAGACTGCAAAGATACCTTCTGTGGGACACTTGAGACCTGTTGGATGGCTCTAGGATGTCCCATATGGAACGACTCCAGAGTAGGGTTATAAGGATGGATGCCTGGGCAGCCCGCCTCCCATTCTAGTTGTCTCCTAGCAACAAGGCAGGTTTGATCTGCAGGCCCTGGGGGAGAAACCAAGGGGGATGAGTTGACATGGACTCTACCGAGGATAGATCATAATGTGGGTTTAAGTCCATGGAGACCTTGGAATGGGGCGCTTGTTCCGGGGCCCTGAAAGATTCTCCTAAACAGAGGTTTTTATAGAGCTCCAAAGAGTACATTTCCTATGTGGAGACGAGATTTTTCTATGAGTGCCTCAGTAATCCCCCATATGCTGGTATTGGTAACCAGGCCTCTAAGGAGAGATGCCTGGAAACAAAAGCAATGGATCTGATTAGGGCCTAAGTGCCTGTCCAGTTCAATCTTATTCTATGGGGATATCTGTCTCTGGGTCTGAGTGGAGGTAGTTTCCTAACTTGTGAAAGATCATCCCTGTTTGTCCTGGGCAGCCAACACTATTGGGATGGCCTCGGGGAGTTTGGAGGTTTCTCCTAATCTATAGGGTTGTGGCCAATGGAAATGGCAGAATTCCCCTGGAGAGGGAAGCCACAGTCCTCAGGTGCGGCTCCAGGGGCCCCAGCTTGGATGGTGTGTGGGCCAGGACTGTGGGGACAGAAGTCTGAAAACACAAACTCAGCTTAGGTTTGGGGATGTATGTATTAAGGCTCGATCTACAGACCGTGAGAATTTTCCGGTCTATGAACAAAGGGCGAGTATGTGGCATTTGCTCAGGCTTTTGTCTCTGGATTTTGTGCCTACGGTGGCCGTGGAATGTCGGGGTGTCCTCAAGGGCCATGGACAAGTCTTTCTCTGGTGATTTGGCCTGATCCCAAGTGGTTGGGATCATTCTGTGGATGGGAAGAGTCCTTTCTGTATTTTTTTTTTTTTTTTTTTTACCTCAGGTGTCCCACCAAAGAGGGATTACAGAGCAGTGCCCTGAGTAGGTGTGACTAGACATCTCTAACTCTGGTTGAGATTGGGGGACTAGGGGCTTGGCAAGCCCCATATGTGGGCTGTTGTTCCAGTCACTAAGAGGCTTTACATGAGGATAGGGCTCACGCTGAGGGTCACAATGTGTGTTTGTGCAAATTGTAGCCCTCAGGGATAGGTGGGGCCTCATAGTCCAAGCTGCTTTCTCCTACAATGAACGTTGGACCACATGCCAACCACAAGGTTTCTTGCCATGGCGAAGGAAAAGTTCTGATTCTTGTATCACGTTCACTCCTGAGCAGTGAGTGGAGATAAGGTCTACGTTCTGAAGGTGAAAACTGAGGTTGGGTAGAGATGATGGCCGAAAGCCATTGTGGGTTTGATATGCTCAGTGTACGGCCAGCTGTCTGGGTGTTGGACTGGAGGTCTGCCTTCAGGCTGTGTCAGACAGGGCTTTAGTGCACAGGCTAGATTGTATAATTGGGGTATGGTCGAGTGGCATGCAGGTTGTTACTCCTTTGGCGTTTCTGGTTAGCCCTATAGGGCAACATTTTTCTTCTGGAGGGCAGGCAGAGTGCTGCATTGTGTCTCCAGAATTGCCAAACTGGAGGGGTGTGGCCAGGATTGTGAAGACGGAAGTCTGAGAACACAAGTTAGGCTTAGGTTTTGGGGCGAGAGCACAGCAGGCACACTCTGAAGTGCTGAATCGAGATCTCGTGCTTCTGAATTCAGGGCGGGGATCAGACTTTGGCTTAGGATGGAGTTTCTGTCCATGATGGCCCATTTATGAAGGTGTGGGGCATCCTGAGGAAATGGAGGTTTTCTCTCAGTGGGATTGTGTGATGCTTCAAACCAAAAGGATTCATTCTGCGAGACAGTCAAGACAGGTTGGTTGGATTCAAGACGTCCCATAAAGAAATTCTCCAGAGCAGGGTTCTAAGGATGGATGCCTGGGCAGCCCACCTCGCATTCCAACTGTCTCCTAGTGACAAGGCAGGTTTGATCTGCTGGCTCTGGGTGAGCAGCAGAGGGGGCTGATTTGAAATGGACTCTCCTGAGGATGGATCATAATGTAAGTTTGTGTCCTTGGAGACCTTGGAATTGGGCCATGGTGCCAGCGCCCCTGAAGGATCCTCCTAACCTGAGGTATTGACACAGCTCCAAAGAGCAAGTTTCTCATGTGGAGATGAGATCTGTTCTGATTGTTTCCTTAGGAAACCCCCATATTCTGATATTGGAAACCAGGCCTCTGAGGAGAGATACATAGAAACCAAAGCAATGGATCAGAAGTTGGCTCAGGTTGCAGTTTCTGTCCATGATGGCCCCTTTATAAAGGGGAGCATCTCATGAGGCCATGTAGGTTTTCCCACGATTGGAGTTGTGAGATGGTCCAATCTGCAAGGATTCCTTCTGCGGGACAGTCAAGACCTGTTGGAAGGCTCCCAGGACATCCCATATGGAACGGCGCCAGAGCAGGATTCCAACGATGGAAGCCTAGAGAGTCTGCTTTGCATTCCAGTTGTCTCCTAGCGACAAGTCAGGTTTGATATTCTGTCTCTGGGGGAGTAATCAACGGGGCTGAGTTGAAATGTACTCTCCTGCCGAATGGTCATAATGCGGGTTTGTGTCCATGGAGACCTTGGAATAGGGTGGTGGCTCCGGTTACCTGAAGGTTTCTCCTAACTAACTGGAGGTTTTTACAGAGCTCCAAAGGATAAGTTTCCCATGTGGAGACAAGATTTGTTCTGATTAGTATCTCTGGAATCCCCCATATGCTGGTATTGGAAAAACAGGCCTCTGAGGAGAGATGCTTAGAAACAAAAGCAATGGAACCAATTACGTTCTAGGGGCCTGTCCAGTTTAATACATTTCTCTTGGGATATCTGTCTACGGGTGAGTTGAGGTCATTGCTCAGCTTGTGACAGATCACCCCTCTTTGTACTGGGCGGCCTACACTATTGGAATGGCCTCTGGGACTTTGGAGGTTTCTCCTAATCTGTAGGGTTGTGGCCAATGGAATGGGAAGAATTTCCTTGGAGAGGGCAGGCACAGTCCTGAGGTGTGGCTCCAGGGGCCTCAGCCTGGAGGGTGTGTGGGACAGGGATGTCAGGATAGAAGTCTGAAAACACGGTTTGGGGACGTAGGTATGGCAGGCCCGATCTACAGACTATGAGGAGAATTTTTTGGGCTATGACCTAAGGGTGAGGCTTATGTCTCTGGATTTTGTGTCAATAGTGGCCGTGGAAAGTCGGGCTGGCCTCATGGGTCATGGAGGAGTCTTTCACTCTGGGGATGGCCTGATCCCAAGTGATTGGGGTCATTCTGTGGGTGGGAGGAATCCTTTCTGTGTTTACTTACCTCAAATGTCCCACCAAAGAGGGATTCCAGAGCAGAGCCCTGAGTAGGGGTGACTAGATGTCTCTACCTCTGGTTAAGATTGGGTGACTTGGGGCATGGCAGGGCCCATATGTGGGCTCATGGTCCAGCCACTGAGAGGCTTTACTTGAGGACAGGGTTCAAACTGAGGGTCCCAATGTGTGTTTGTGCCCACCGCAGCTCTTAAGCATGGGCAGGGCCTCAGGGACCCTACACTACCCTCAGGGGCCCTACTACTACACCTTTAGGCCCTACAGGGGTCCTACACTGAACTTGGATAAGATGCCAACCACAAGATTCTGGCGAGAGGGAAGGAGGAGTTATGATTTCTGCATCACGTTCACCCATGGGAAATGAGTAGAGATAAGGTCTAGGTTTCTGTAGCCTGAAAACCAGTTTGGAAAGAGATGGCAACCTAAGGCCATGGCGGTTCAGATGTTCTCAGTGTACGGCAAGCTGTCTGCGTGTCGGTTGGGAATTCAGGCCTCTGGTTTCCTCAGACAGGGCATTAGTGCACAGGGTAGACTATATAATTGGTGTACAGTTGAGTGGCATGCAGGTTTATCCTCATTTGCGGTTTTTGGGTAGACCCATAGGGCAACGTTTTTCTTCTAGAGGGCAGGCAGAGTGCAGCACTGTGTCATCGGAAATCCCAAAATGGAGGGCGTGTGGTCCAGGAGAGTGAGGACGGTATTCTGAGAACACTAGCTATGCTTAGGTTTTGGGGTGAGGGCACAGCAGGTGCACTCTGAAGAGCTTAATCAAGATCTCGTGCATGAAGTCAAGGCGAAGAACAGCCGTTGACTCAGGTTGGAATTTCTTTCCATGATCCGACTTCATGAAGATTGGGGGCATCATGTGACCTTCGAAGCTTTCCATGATATGAGTTGTGAGGTGGTCCATGAACAAGGACAACTGTGGGACAGTCGAAACCTGTTGGATGGCTCAAGGATATCCCATAAGGAAAGACGCAAGAGCAGATTCTAAGGGTTCTAAGGATCTCTAAGGAGAGATGCCTGGAAACCAAAGCAATAGATCCGATAGGTGCCTATGGGCCTGTTCGTTCCTTTTTACCTCTGGGGACATCAGTCTCCGTGTCTGAGTGCCGGTAGGTGATCAGATGGGCCCAGATTGCCCCTGTTTGTCCTGGGAAGCCACAAATATTGGGATGGCCTCAGGGACTTTAGAGTTTTATCCTATTAGTAGGGTTGTGGCCATTGGAATGGGCACATACAATTCCCTTGGAGAGGGCAAGCCCAGTCTTCATGTTTGGCTCCAGGGTCCTGAGCCTGTAGGGTGTGTAGGCCAGGGCTGTTTGGACAGTTGTCTGAAAACACAAACTCAGCTTATGTTTCGGGTCATAGGTATGGCAGGACTGATCTACAGACCATGAGGAGAACTCTTCGGGATATGAAAAAAGGGCGAGTGTGAGGCTCTTGCTCAAGTTTTTGTCTCTGGATATCGTGTCACTCATGGTCGTGAAATTTCCGGGTGACTTCATGGGAAATGGACGAGTCTTACTCTCTGGGGGTTTGGCCCCTTCCAAAGAGTTTGGGGTCATTCTGTGGGATGGATAAAGTCCGTTGCTCTGTTGTTGTTGATTTGTTTTGTTTTGTTTTTCAACCTCAGGTGTACCACCAAATGAGGGATTCTAGAGTAGACGCCTGGGCGGGGCGACTGGACAACCAGAAATCTGGTTAAAAAATTGGGGCCTAGGAACATGTCAAGCCCATTATGACATCTAATGGTCCAGCCACTGAGAGGACGTACTAGAGGACAGGACTCACGCTGAGGGTCACAATACGTGTTTATGCCCTCGTCCCACTCAAGAATGGGCGGGGCCTCAGGGTGAATGCTGGTTCCTCCTACACTGAACGTTGGACAACATGCCAACCACAAGGTTTCTTGCCATGGGTAAGGAAGAGTTCTGATTTCTGCATCACAGTCACCGCTGGGCAGTGATTGGAGATAAGGTCTAGGTTCTGAAGCCTGAAAAACTGAGGTAGGGAAGAGATGATGACCTAAGGCGATGGCGGGTCTGATGTGCTCAGTGTGCGGTCAGCTGTCTGGGTGTTGGACACGAGGTCCGGGCTCAGGTTGTCAGACAGTGCATTAGTGCCCAGGTTAGACTATATATTTTGGGTGTCTTCGAGTGCCGTGCAAGTTCTTATCTGAAGAACTCTTCAGCATATGAAGAATGAGCGAGTCTGAGGCGCGTGCTCAGGCTTTTGTCTCTCTGGATTTTGTATCAGAGATTGCCGTGGAATGTTGGGGACGCCTCATGGGCCATGGACGAATCTTGCTCTCTGTTGATTTGGCCCGATCCCAATTGTTTTTTCGTCAATCTGTGGGATGGGAGGACTCCTTTCATGTTTGTTACCTCAGGTGTCCCCCCAAAAGAGGAATTCCAAAGCAGAGCCCTGGGGAAGAGTGAAGGGACAACCCGAACTACGGTTAAAATTTGGGGCCTAGGGGCATGGCAAGCCCAATATGCTGTCTCTCCATCCAGCCACTGAGAGTCCTTACCTGAGGACTGGGCTCAGGCTGAGCGTCACAATGTGTGTTTGTGACCAATTTGGCCCGCAATCATGGGGGGGCCTCATGGGCCACACTGGTTTCAACGACACTGAACCTTGGACAACATGCCAACCACAAGGTTTCTTGCCATGGGGAAAGAGTTCTGATTTCTGCATCATTTTCAAACCCGGGCCGTGATTGGAGATAAGGTCTAGGTTCTGAAGCCTGAAAACCGAGGTTGAGAAGAGATGACGACCTAAGGCCATGGCGGGTACGATGTGATCAGTGTGCGGACAGCTGTCTGGGTGGGGCCAGGAGGTCCAGGCTCAGGCAGTGTCAGAAAGGACATTAGTGCCCAGGTCAGCCTATATAAGTGGGGTACTGCCGAATTGAGTTCAGGTTGATCCTCATTTGAGGTTTCTGGGTAGCACGAGAGGGCAATTTTTTTTTTTTCTGGAGGGCAGGCAGAGTGCTGCATTGTAGTTCTGGATTGCCAAACTGGAGGGCTTCTGGACCACTATTCTGAGGAAGGAAGTCTGAGAACCCAAGCTAGGCCTAGGTTTCTGGGTGAGGATATGGCAGGCACAATCTACAGAACTAAATCGAGATCTCGTGCATCTGAAGTCAGGGCGAGGATCAGACGATCGCTCAGGTAAGACATTCTGTCCCTGATGGACCCTTCTTGAAAGGGGGGTGGATCACGAGGACATGGGGGTTTTCCCACGATGGTAGCTGTGAGAAGCTCCCAACTGCAAAGATTCTTCTGCAGGAAAATTGAGACCTGTTGGTTGGCTCCAAGACAACGATTTCGAGCAGTGTTCTAAGGATGGATGGCTGGATAGCCCACCTAGCATTCCAATTGTCCTCAAGCAACAAGACAGGTTAGATGTGCTGATCTGGGGGAGCAACTGAGGAGGCTGAGTTGAAATGGACTCTCCCGTGGATGTGTCCTAATATGATTTTGTGTCTATGGAGACCTTGAAAGAAGCGTTGGCACAGGGTACCTGAAGGGTTCTCCTAAAGAGAGAGGCTTTCACACAGCTCCATCGTGCAAGTTTCCCATGTGTAACCCTAACCTCAGGTGTCCCACCAAATGTGGGATTCCAGAGTAGAGCCCTGGGGAGGTGCGACAGGACAACCAGAAATCTGGTTAAAAATGTGGGATAGGGACATGTCAAGCCCATTATGACATTTAATGGTCCAGCCACTGAGAGGACGTACTAGAGGACAGGAATCATGCAGAGGGTCACAATGCGTGTTTATGCCCTCGTCGCCCTCAAGAATTGGCGGGGCCTCAGGGTGAATGCTGGTTTCTCCTACACTGAACGTTGGACAACATGCCAACCACAAATTTTCTTGCCATGGGAAAGGAAGAGTTGATGATTTCTGCATCACAGTCACCCCTGGGCAGTGATTGGAGATAAGGTCTAGGTTCGGAAGCCTGAAATCTGAGGTAGAGAAGAGATGATGACCTAAGGCCATGGCGGGTCTGATGTGCTCAGTGTGCGGCCAGCTGTCTGGGTGGGGCTTGAAGACCAGGATCAGGCTTTGTCAGAAAGGGCATTAGTGCCCAGGTCAGCCTATATATTTTGGGTACAGCGGAATGGCGTGCCCCGTTGATCCTCATTTGGGGTTTCTGGGTAGCCCCAGAGGGCAATGTTTTTCTTCTGGAGAGCAGGCAGAGTGTTGCATTGTAGTTTCGGATTGCCAAACCTGAGGGGTTGTGGGCCAGTAGTCTGAGGACGGAAGTCTGAGAACACCAATCTAGGCCTAGGTTTCTGGGTGAGGATATGGCAGGAACAATCTACAGACCTGAATCGAGATCTCGTGCATCTGAAGTCAGGGCGAGGATCAGACGATCGCTCAGGTTGGACATCTGTCCCAGATGTTTTTGACATGGATCACGAGGCCATGTTTTCCACGATGGGAGTTGTGAGAAGCTCCCAACTGCAAAGATTCTACTGCAGAGACCTGTTGGTTGGATCTTGGACAACGATTCCCGAGCAGGGTTCCATGGATGGGGGGTTTTCCCACCTCGCATTTCAATTGTGTGAGAAGCTACCCAACTGCAAAGATTCTACTGCAGGACAATTGAGACCTGTTGGTTGGCTCTTGGACAATGATTCCGAGCAGGGTTGTAAGGATGGATGGCTGGGTAGCCCACCTCGCATTTCATTGTCTCTAAGCAACAAGACAGGTTAGATCTGCTGGATCAGCGGAGCCACCGAGGAGGCTGAGTTGAAATGGACTCTCCCGTGGATGTGTCCTAATATGATTTTGTGTCTATGGAGACCTTGGAATGAAGCGGTGGCACTGGGGCCCTGAAGGGTTCTCCTAAAGAGAGGCTTTCACACAGCTCCATCGTGCAAGTTTCCCATGTGTAGATGAGATTTGTTCTGATGGGTGAGTCAAGAAACAGCCATATGCTGTTATTGTAATCCAGGTCTCTAGGAGTGATGCCTGGAAGCCACACCAATGGAACCGATAGGTGCCTAGGGGCCTGTTCTTTCCTTTTTACCTCTGGGGACATCAGTCTACGGGTCTGAGTGCCGGTAGGTGCTCAGAAGGGCCCAGATTGCCCCTGTTTGTCGAGGGACGCCACAAATATTGGGATGGCCTCAGGGACTTTGGAGTTTTATACTAATAGTGTGGTTGTGGCCATTGGAATGGGCACGTACAATTCCATTGGAGAGGGCAAGCACAGTCGTCAGGTTTGGCTCCAGGGGCCTGAGCCTGTAGGATGTGTAGGCCACGGCTGTTTGGACAGTTGTCTGAAAACACAAACTCGGCTTATGTTTCGGGTCATAGGTATGGCAGGACTGATCTACAGACCATGAGGAGAACTCTACGGTATATGAAAAAAGGGCGTGTGTGAGGCTCTTGCTCAAGTTTTTGTATCTGGATATCGTGTCACTCATGGTCGTGATATTTCCGGGTGACTTCATGGGAAATGGACGAGTCTTACTCTCTGGGGTTTTGGCCCTGACCAAAAAGTTTGGGGACATTCTGTGGGATGGAAGAATTAGGTTGCTCTGTTGTTGTTGATTTCTATTGTTTTGTTTTTCAACCTCAGGTGTCCCACCAAATGTGGGATTCCAGAGTAGAGCCCTGGGGAGGGGCGACTAGAAAACCAGAAATCTGGTTAAAAATTGGGGCCTAGGGACATGTCAAGCCCATTATGACATCTAATGGTCCAGCCACTGAGAGGACTTACTAGAGGACAGTTCTCACACTGAGGGTCCCAATGCGTGTTTATGCCCTCATCGCATCAAGGTTGGACGGGGCCTCAGGGGGAAGGCTGGTTTTCTCCTACACTGAACGTTGGACAACATGCCAACCACAAGGTTTCTTGCCATGGGTAAGGAAGAGTTCTGATTTCTGCATCACAGTCAACCCTGGGCAGTAATTGGAGTTAAGGTCTATGTTCTGAAGCCTGAAAAATGAGGTAGGCAAGAGATGATGACCTAAGGCCATGGCGGGTCTGATGTGCTCAGTGTGCGGTCAGCTGTCTGGGTGTTGGCCACGAGGTCCGGGCTCAGGTTGTCAGACAGTGCATTAGTGCCCAGGTTAGACTATATATTTTTGGGTGCATTCGAGTGTCGTGTAGGTTCTTATTGAAGAAACTCTTCAGGATATGAAGAATAGGCGAGTCTGAGGCACGTGCTCAGGCTTTTGTCTCTGGATTTTGTATCAGCGATGGCCGTGGAATGTTGGGGAGGCCTCATGGGACATGCACGAATCTTGTTCTCTGTGGATTTGGCCCGATCCCAATTGTTTTTCGTCAATCTGTGGGATGGGAGGACCCCTTTCAGGTTTGTTACCTCAGGTCTCCCCCCAAAAGAGGAATTCCAAAGCAAAACCCTGGGGAAGAGTGAAGACACAACCCGAACACGGTTAAAAATTGGGGCCTAGGGGCATGGTAAGCCAAATATGCTGTCTCTCCATCCAGCCACTGAGAGGCCTTACCTGAGGACTGGGCTCAGGCTGAGGGTCACAATGTGTGTTTTTTGACCAATATGGCCCGCAAGCATGGGCGGGGCCTCATGGGCCACACTGGTTTCAATGACACAGAACCTTGACAACATGGCAACCACAAGGTGTCTTGCCATGGGGAAAGAGTTCTGATTTCTGCATCATTTTCAAACCCAGGCCGTGATTGGAGATAAGGTCTAGGTTCTGAAGCCTGAAAACCGAGGTTGAGAAGAGATGACCACCTAAGACAATGGCGGGTCCGATGTGCTCAGTGTGCGACCAGCTGTCTGGGTGGGTCCAGGAGGTCCAGGCTCAGGCTGTGTCAGAAAGGGCATTTGTGCCCAGTTCAGCCTATATATTTGGGGTACAGCCGAATGGAGTGCAGGTTGATCCTCATTTGGGGTTTCTGGGAAGCCCCAGAGTGCAATGTTTTTCTTCTGGAGGGCAGGCAGAGTGCTGCATTGTAATCTGGATTGCCATTTCGGAGGGCTTGTGGGTCAGTAGTCTGAGGACGGAAGTCTGAGAACCCAACCTATGCCTAGTATTCTGGGTGAGGATATGGCAGGCACAATCTCCAGACCTGAATTGAGATCTCGTGCATCTGAATTCAGGGCGAGGATCAGTCAATCGCACAGGTTGGACATTCTGTCCCTGATGGTACCTTCTTGAAGGGGGGGTGGATCACGAGGACATGACGGTTTACCCACGATGGGAGTTATGAGAAGCTCCGAATTGCAAATATTCTTCTGCAGGACAATTGAGACCTGTTGGTTGGCTCCAGGACAACGATTCCGAACAGGGTTCTAAGGATGGATGGCTGGGTAGCCCACCGCGCATTCCAATTGTCTCCAAGCAACAAGACAGGTTAGATCTGCTGGATAAGCAGAGCAACCGAGGAGGCTCATTTGAAATGGACTCTCACGTGGATGTGTCCGAATATGATTTTTGTGTCTATGAAGACCTTGGAATGAAGCGGTGGCACTGGGGACCTGAAGGGTTCTCCTAGGGAGGGGCATTCACACAGCTCCATCGTGCAAGTTTCCCATGTGTAGATGAGTTTTGTTCTGATGGGTGAGTCAAGAACCAGCCAAATGCTGTTATTGAAATCCAGGCCTCTGAGGAGAGATGCCTGGAAGCGAAACCAATGGATCCAATAGGTGCCTAGGGGCCGGTTCGTTCCTTTTTACATCTGGGGACATCAGTCTACGGGTCTGAGTGGCGGTAGGTGCTCAGATGGGCCCAGATTGCTACTGTTTGTCCTGGGACACCACAAATATTGGGATGGCCTCAGGGACTTAGGAGGTTTAACCTATAAGTACGGTTGTGGCCATTGGAATGGGCACATACAATTCCCTTGCAGATAGCAAGCACAGTCGTCAGGTTTGGCTCCAGGGGCCTGAGCCTGTAGGATGTGTAGGCCACGGCTGTTTGGACAGTTGTCTGAAAACACACACTCGGCTTATGTTCTGGGTCATAGGTATGGCAGGACTGATCTACAGACCATGAGGAGAACTCTTCGGGATATGAAAAAAGGGCGAGTGTGAGGCTCTTGCTCAAGTTTTTGTCTCTGGATATCGTGTCACTCATGGTCGAGAAATTTCCGAGTGACTTCATGGGAAATGGACAAGTCTTACTCTCTGGGGGTTTGGCCCCGTCCAAAGAGTTTGGCGTCATTCTGTGGGATGGAAGAAGTCCGTTGTTCTGTTGTTGTTGATTTGTTTTGTTTGTGTTTTTCAAACTCAGGTGTCCCACCAAATGAGGGATTCCAGAGTAGAGCCCTGGGGAGGGGCGACTGGAAAACCAGAAATCTGGTTAAAATTGGGGCCTAGGGACATGTCAAGCCCATTATGACATCTAATGGTCCAGCCACTGAGAGGACGTACTAGAGGACAGGACTCACGCTGAGGGTCACAATGCGTGTTTATGCCCTCGTAGCACTCAAGAATGGGCGGGGCCTCAGGGTGAATGCTGGTTTTTTCCTACACTGAACGTTGGAACAACATGCCGACCACAAGGTTTCTTGCCATGGGTAAGGAAGAGTTCTGATTTCTGCATCTCAGTCACTCCTGGGCAGTGATTGGAGATAAGGTCTAGGTTCTGAAGCCTGAAAACTGAAGTAGGGAAGAGACGATGACCTAAGGCCATGGCGGTCTGATGTGCTCAGTGTGCGGTCAGCTGTCTGGGTGTTTGTCACGAGGTCCGGGCTCAGGTTGTCAGACAGTGCATTAGTGCCCAGGTTAGACTATATATTTTGGGTGCATTCGGGTGCCATGTAGGTTCTTATCTGAAGAACTCTTCAGGATATTAAGAATGAGCGAGTCTGAGGCGCCTGCTCTCAGGCTTTTGTCTCTGGATTTTGTATCAGCGATGGCCGTGGAATGTTGGGGAGGCCTCAATGGGCCATGGACGAATCCTGCTCTCTGTGGATTTGGCCCGATCCCAATTGTTTTTCGTCAATCTGTGGGATGGGAGGACTCCTTTCATGTTTGTTACCTCAGGTGTCCCCCCAAAAGAGGAATTCCAAAGCAGAGCCCTGGGAAGAGTGAAGACACAACCCGAACTACGGTGAAAAATTGGGGCTAGGGGCATGGCAAGCCAAATATGCTGTCTCTCTCATCCAGCCACTGACGAGGCCATACCTGAGGACTGGGCTCAGGCTGAGGGTCACAATGTGTGTTTGTGACGAATCAGATAAGGTTCTGAAGCCCTGAAAACCGAGGGTGAGAATGGATTGATGACGACCTAAGGCAATGCGGGTTTCCCGTGTGACTCAATGGTGCGGCCAGCTCTCTGGGTGGGACAGGAGGGGGGCGAGGTCCAGGCTCAGGCGGTGTAAGGAAAGGCGATTAGTGACGGGTAGCCTATCTGATTTGGGGGAAAACGCCGACGAATGGGGTGCAGGTTGATCTCATTGGGTTTCTGAGAAGAAGCACCAGAGGGCAATGTTTTTCTTCTGGGGGCAGGCCAGAGTGCGCCATTGATAGTTGGGATTGGACCAAATGGAGGGCTTTGTGTGGTCAGTATTCTGAGGACGGAAGTCGGAGGGAACACAATCTCGGCCTAGGATTCTGGGTGAGGATTATGGCAGGCACAATCTCCAGACCTGAATCGAGATCTCCGGCATCTGAAGTCAGGGCGAGGATCAGACGACGCTTCAGGTTGGACATTCTGTCCCTTTGGCCCTTCAAAGG